>NW_026533222.1:187500-202500 GCF_028296485.1 Oppia nitens | reverse complement strand
AGGTGAACCTACGAGAGTACCTACAGGTGAACCTACGAGAGTACCTACAGGTGAACCTACGAGAGTACCTACAGGTGAACCTACGAGAGTACCTACAGGTGAACCTACGAGAGTACCTACAGGTGAACCTACGAGAGTACCTACAGGTGAACCTACGAGAGTACCTACAGGTGAACCTACGAGAGTACCTACAGGTGAACCTACGAGAGTACCTACAGATGAACCTACGAGAGAACCTAAACTAACGACATGACAGAGACACTGAGGTATGCAATATTTTAGGATAACATACCTATAAGATAACCTACCTATATTGTAATCTGATTATAAGGAACCTACTCATATAGTAAACTATCTATAATGTAACCTGCTTATATGGTAACCTATCTATAAGGTAATCTAACTGCACGGTAACCTATCTATAGTTGTCTGCCGATATGGTAGTCCATCTATAAGATAACCTACCTGTATGTTTACCTACCTATAAGATAACCTACCTATACGGCAACCTACATATATGATAACCTACTTATGGGTTAACTCCTATAAAGCAACCTACGTATATGGTAATCCATCTATAAGGTATCCTATCCTGAAGGTAATTGCATACCCGATGACATGTCCGTTGTCAACTACAAACATGAACACGGTTACTCCCGTATAGTAGGAGTTACCCGACTATGTCGGGGAACAAGGGGATCCGCTCGCCCCTTAAGCCACACACCACGAAACCGACCGGGTTGAGAGCCCAACCGTAAGGGCCGGTGGTATATTACCGAGTGTTTTGGTTTACATAAGTTAGTTTAGCTTAGTCCTAAATGTCAGTAATACCCCACTTCCCCTACATTTGGTGGCAACGATGAGGGATCAAATGATACCCGAGACTGGCGTTGAGTCCGAGCCGAATGGCTTTGGGCGTAGCCAGTATTCAACATAAATTATAGGCCTGTCCGAGCATGATGTCTTAGGGCGTTGCCTATAATACATTTATCACTACGTAGTATGGAACCACAACCTTCAACGTCATATGAAAGTCCAGACTTTGCCCCGCTTAGCAAAGAAGAAATGGACGACTTCTTCACTACATTATCTACATACGATAACAATAAAATATTAGAAGAGATGCACTCACTCGGATTTGATGAACTATCTTCTGGAACGTCACCTATTTCGAATACAGATATCGATGCGATTTATGGTGAGTCATCACCAAAACGCATCAAAACTGAACCTTGTGATGAAACCATTACTAATATCAATGCGGGTGTTGAGCCAATTGTTCAATTTGTTGAAAATTTTCACGGCTGTTATGAAAACGAGATAACAGTTAAGACCGAGTCTGACCTACCCCAGGTTTGGGATACTGGTCTGCGGGCACCAGTGGATGGTAACTGGTGGCTATCTGATCAGTTGAAACCTGTAGATATACATTGGATGGAACAACTTAAACCTGATGTCATCACCGAATATTCACCAATAAATCCAAAAATGGCACCAACGGAAATTTTACTGACCGATAATTGGCACACATACGACACGTACGTTACAGCTGTTGGTATCTCGTCAAGAGAAATTGTCATTGGACTCAACACTGGATATCTATACGTTTACAGTCTCGACGGCTATCAATTCCGTTTATCAATGGTAGCGACAACTGATGAGGTCACATGTATAGTTCCACTCAACGACTATGGGATGTACATAATTACTGATAATAGTAACATATACTATTTTAATGCAAACACGTATAACATTACAAACATCGGTGAAGAGCGTGTAGTTTCACTACAGAAAACCGAGTTTGGCATACTAGGGATGACATATGGAGGGCGATTAATCCGAATCAATGACGGCAATATTCACGACGTCACTTATGAAATTATTGGATATTTGGCAACAGGAGTATCAGATTTTAGTATACTATCTGCTCGTCGATTCTTCTATCCAAATGACGGACTTATCCTACTCTTACAAAATGGCGAGAACGTGGCGTTGATTAGAGTTTATATTGAAAATCACTCATTCAACTATGAACTTATATATCAGACAAGATTGTTATCATTCGACAACCAACCGCTTAATTTATACACAATCGGGGAAATGAAGATTGTAGGCGTTGAACTGTCAGAAACTGGACAACTGCTTTATAGCTTTGACGTTAAAGCTATGTTACAATCAAAGATGGAATTTCAAACCTATCGATTACCAGAGTCCCACGTTAGGAAAATAGCCATCGGAGCCGGAGAAATGATGGTTGTATGTGATTGTAATCTAATATACATTTACGATATGCAGTTCATGACAGTCAAGTATACCGTTCAGATGGAAAATTTTATAACATTTCTACAGAAATATAAAAACCGTTTAATGATCACAGGGCTAACCAATGGATATTTGCTAATAAACCGCTTACCACAAACTGGAAAATGTTGTACCCGTTGTGAGAATTTTTTGCCACAAATTATAAATGGGTTTCCTAGTGGATTTATCGTTTGCCAACATAGCCTTATTCGATACAAATAATTTATATAACCTTATATTTGTATTTCTTATAATAATTAAAATTATAATAAATTTGGTGTTGGATTAATAAATAGTATTATTTATTATAGACTGTATGTGTCCGAAATATTTTCCGTACGGGAAACCGAGGAATAACACCTGTTATTCTTACTGTCCTTTTTGTCATATTTTGGTTGACGACAATCTTATGCTATTACATTGTCGTGAGTGTAATAAACGTTTGAGTGAATCAAAATTCAACGAAGACCAACAAATTGCCGAAAGTTATTTATACATCTTCAAGTATCTGCCGATCAAACAGTTTGAAGTACGTTCCAAATACTTGATTGATTTCAACAAAGAAAAAGTATTTAATTGTGTGGATAGTTTATACAAACTTATTAACGCAACCAAACGTGGACTTATATTCATTTTGCCATTAAATTTTCCAATACCAAGATATGGTAGAAAACAGTTTATAAACGAGTTCTATTCATTGATAACCGAGAAAGTAGACTTACTACCAACGTTTTTGGACTCACCTCTGTTGGATCATACGTTTTTCTTAGAAGCTATAACTGAACCATTAATTCTTGACGTACGCAACGATCGAATAACTGCTTAATTGTCGTAAGCAGAACATTTTAATGCCGTATAGAATTAGAATACACGGAATTTGGCAAGACATTAAACTAACACCTGAAGAACTAGTTACTGTAGCTTCAGGATTAAATAATAAAAGAAAGCAACTCCTTGGAAAAAGGTCATATAATTGTATAATCATATTTTGTAAAACTTATAACCTTCAATTTAAAATCAAAAAACGTCAGCTAAGTCCAGAAGATTATTTCATTCAACTGCTAATACCTTCCATGAAAATTTGTTTGTCGGTTATAAGTACATCATATACCAAAGCTAAGCGTTTGTTAGCATACAAATTACATAGAGAATATACAAAACAAATCACATATTTTATAGAATGAATGAACGATTTATATCGGATTTAAGATCATTTGATAATTCAAGATTATACAGTTTTAATGAATGCTACAGATATGATCTTTTATATATCCCATCGGAGACGACTACCCGTCAAATACCAGCGTATACACATTCTTGTTCAGCACATCCTGATTGGTTATATTCGATCTTTCCGTCGGAACCAGAATATACACCGGATATAATTAATAAAACACCCATTAACACCGAACATTTAAACTATGCTAACTTCAAAACAAAATTGGTTGATAAAAATTATATAGGTGGAAGGGTGACATCATTATCAGTTAATGACAACAACCTCAGTATCGGAACGAACTATGGTACGATATATAATTATATACCATCTACTAATGACGGACTGAAAAAGTACTCCTTACTTGGGCCGATATACGACATTAGTAGCTCCGATCGCGGCGAATCTATGCTTATAAGTTCTGGAAAAGCAATTGAACAAATAAGAATAAACAAAGTAAATATGGTAACGGGTGGATACAACTTTTTAAAAATATTTCACACTAAGATTGGTATCTTAGCAGTGTCAAAGGAAGGAATTATATTTGAAATTATTTATGATGGAACACATCAAGCTCACATATTTCAAAGAATACCTATTTGCATCACTATTGATAACGTCATTTATGCGGAAATAAAGGACGACTCTTACGAAAATTGCGTTTTATTAATTCTATCATGCTGTAATTGGATTGGCATCCTGAAATTAATAAAAACTAATATCGGATTCGCACCTATTATAATACTTGAGAAACAAATAACTCGTTTTAAAAGTATGCTATTAATGGCCGCAACAAAAGACTATCTCTTTGTTACGACAGAAAAGTTAAGTCTAGAACCAGGTGATTTGGCGACTACAATATTGGTTTACAAATGGGAAAACCTAAAAAGACATTTTGAAGCTTTTCACGAAATCATAGTACCGTTTGACCCTATAGGCGAAATGGAAATTATTAACAACGTACTAGTTGTTACATCTCAAATATACAATCGTACTATAGTATATGACACAAAATCGTTTGGAGTTATCTACAAAGTAATGGTTGATAAGACGTACGATAAAATGACAATTATCGACAACAAGCTGATAGCCGCTAATAAAAAAGAAATAATTATCCGTAATTTGCCCTTTATGTATAAAGTATGTTCAGATTGCAAACTAACTTATGCAAACTTTCTCGGCGACCCCTGTATATTATCAGGCATTAAAGCCTGTAAACACTATTTCCTCAAAAAACAATGATTTATTAAATGTATACTTTCTTTACAAAATTAAAAAAAATAAAATAAAAAGGTGATGGGAAACAAACGCGTTTATTTTATTCTACTATTGGTAGTTAACAGCGATATCGTTGACATCATACATAGATGTCAGACAGCCAAATATGATCATGTTACCAGTACACCGGATGTCTTCGTAACTGTCAACGATGGTAGACAAGTTAACCCGATAGACATACGGAACATACTAAAAAACAATCCAAATTTTTATATTACTAATGAACGAATATATGATCGTAACAGTGGCAAACATGTAGTTATACCTAAAGACAGATTAAATGTTCACATACCACAAAAGGTATATTCGAAAGATAATACTTACTTACGCGATGAATCTATTGGTACGACAACAACAACAGTAACCCCTGTTAAAAGAAGAAAGCCACCACTCGAAGATAATAAAAACTATTACGATGATGATTGTAATCTACTTACCGATGACAGTCCACTAATCAAAGACTTTTCCGAAGATAAATATTTAATAACTCCTGGCCTAATAATATTACCCGTTGGTAAAGAAAATGATGGAAAGGCTTATAATTGTTTTATGAAATTATTAGAAGAACAAAATCTTAGGGAAGTTGCGGCCGCGAAGTCAGCAGCGGAAACTCGGGGAACAAGTACCACCACTTCTAGTAAATTATATTTTCCAGAAGTAACAATGTTTCCCGATGAAGACTCGGTGACAACGAAACCTTCAGAAGCAACTGTAAAACCTACTGATGTATCGTACATACCAATTACTATCGACAATCCTAAAACAATTGTAAAATTGTCGGGAGAATTACCTAACGTTTTAATTGATAAAATAAATCCACAAACAACTACGACAGCTCGTAGTACAACTGTAAAGAATTATGGAAAACTTTTTGTACAGAAAACTTATGAACTTCAACCAAACCTTTTCAAAAATAAAGAATTTATTACAAACTCTGCAGCACATGGATTGTATTTTGTAGAAACAGGACGAGCATTTAAATTCAGTGATTATTGGATTCAGTACATGAAAATCAACTTACCCGTGTATAATAGTCAGCGATATTCAAAAATATATAACGAAATAAAGTCTAATTGTGAATCGTTCACTTTAAGAATTCAAGATTTCGTTTCTGGCAGAGAAAATTATATAAGTAATAATTGCCAATATTTGGAATACGATTTCAACGCTATAATGGAACCAATGACAAAATTCATAGAAGAGAGACATGAGTTATTTAATAAAGTTAATTACAACAGAAGAAAAAGAGAGTTAATTACATTAACGGCTATTGGACTTGCCGGTATTGCTACTTTTGCTGCTGGATTCTTTTATGGGAAAAATAATGAAGGCTTAGAAGATAAAATTAACGATCTTAGTAAAGAAATTCATAAAACTAATAAGAGAACCCATTTGTTACAAAATGCACTTATTGGTTTAACAGAAGCAACTAACGCACGTTTTACAGTAATAAATGAGAGAATACAAATGCTAGCTAATGTTACGAAACAACAGATGCAAAATATGGATAAAAAATTGAAAGATTTCAAAAGTGCAATGAGAATTGAATTTCAAAAACGAGACATACTCGATATCATTCGTGACTTTAACAACAAACAATTTGAAAAATTACAAAATCTAGTTCTAATGGAGTTGGAACAATTGAACTATTATGATAAAATGTTCATAGCATTAAGAAAAGGATATATCCCAAGAGACTTGATTGATTCGCTCACCTTAACTGAAATGCTGAATCAAATCGATAGTCAACTTAATGGCAAATACAAAATAGCCATTGAACAACAAGACCAAATACTTTTTTATAGTTTACCATTCACGAAATACTTGATTAGAGATGAAATCAATGCCAATACGAACACTACTCAAAAGTATCTTTATTTAAAAATAAAAATTCCGTTAAAACATCCAACAGAGCAAAATCAATTTCGCATTTACACACCGAATAGTTTGCCGTTTCCCTGTATAACAAATCACTGTCAATTTAAAGGAGTAATAAATTCTACATTAATGTCATTTAAATTGGATAACACTGTGTGGTTGCTTAACGAGATATCCAATCAAGTGGACGAAGAAGCAGATCTCACACATTTCAGTTGTACACAAACATACGACGAACAACTTTGCTTTACTTTCTCACCCGAACTTTTAAGAAGCCCAAATATGTGTACGAAAGCAATTACTCAATTTGTATCAAAGGATATAGCAAAATATTGCGATTTAATACCCAGGCATGTGGACGACTATCGTGTAATAAAATTAAACAACTATCAATACATGTTACATGGAAATGTAGTAGACACGTATTACGAACATTGTGAGAACGAAGCCACGGTACAACATAACTTAATCGAATGGGCTACCATAGTAAGTGTACGTAAAGGATGTTACCTATTCATACCGAAAACTAGACAGAAGTTATACGGACCCTATTCTGAACCTTTAACTGGTTCTATGGACTATACCAATTATGCTTATGTGTCAGCTTTAATAGACGAATTGTCGAAGAAAATTGATTCAAAATTGGAAACAAGATACCTACTGAATATTACCTTAGAGCCTGAGAGTGAAGACAATAACACACAAGTCTGGGATGCCATGTTGGAAAAACTTAATGATGGAAAAATCGAAGAATACGGTGCCATTGCAATTCAAATTACAAAAAACTTGTCTCAACAAATGTATGAATTGTCAACTAACTATAAGTCATTCACATTCAGAGGCCGTTTTTGGGGAATGTTTACATTAATTGGTGATTTATTACACACATTATCCACATTAATCGTAATCTTCGGAACATTAACATATACGAGATTTTTCGGTATAATGGGAGTTGGTTTAACCATAATCGAACCACGGCCAGTACAGGCATTTTCACTGATACCAGATATATCTATATTTCCTGCTGTCAGCTTGGAAGTGATGGATTCAGCAACAGCCATATCGTGGGTTATTAGAATCGTTATGGTCATTATTTTTATGTTACTTATGTCAATGCTGATATCAACACAATGGTTCCGTACAATTAAGTTTTCAACGCATTATGGAAGATATTCGACGACTGAAACACCATATTATCTATATTTAATTGAACTTAACATACCAAACGAAACCGCGTTTTTCAGATACAAAAGTATCGAAAATATTTTTATAAAACTTCCAATAACAAGTATGCCTATGAGTCGTGTGTACGAAGTCAGATGTAAAAATCCTGTTGTATATTGGTATACAAAAACAGTCAACAAAAATAAATCGCTTGTATTATCTGATACTTTGCATATGATTGGCTATGATAAGGATGGACAGAGAGTAAGGGTTCGAAACCAAAAAATAAGTATTCCACTTTCTGATATTGAATGGACATCAAAGCCAAAGCCGGACGCTCTTCAAATTGAATGTAATTATGGATGGTGTTACGTTAACATAGTAAAAGGTTATCATGTATCAAGTCAATTGGCGGAAGTAAATAGAGACCACATACCACTGCGATTAATTGACTCAGACAACGATGATACTAACAAAACCTTGTTGCCCAAATTAGCTCTAAGAGATTATAGAACCAAAACACTCGTGCACTAAACACTCGCTAATCATAACTAATAAAAAAATAAAAATAAAAATAAATAAATAAAACTATCAAAATAACTAGATTACTATGGAAGGAAAGAGTTTTCAAGATAAATTTCATCAAACCGAGCCGTCAGCTCTGTATGACGACTTGAACTCGGTAAGCTTTGGCGAGACACAGGAAACACAAGGACAAAATCCTGTACCTCCACCGCCTTCATTGAGTTCTCGCGTCAGAACACAATTACCAATACTTAATCCTAAATCATATAATGGTACTACAAACCCGACTATTTGGCTTAATCACTATGACTTAGTGGCTGACGCTAACATGTGGGACGATACTATAAAGTTGAAAAGAGTTATTGGGTCGTTAGAGGGTGCTGCCCACTTATGGTATCAGAATCAGCGTATCATGAATAAGATCAACAATTGGCAACAGTTTAGAACAAATCTAATTAATAATTTTACTAATACAATGCACAAAATTCTGGTGACTCAAGAAATATTTGATGCAACCCAGAAAAACTCCTTTGATGAATATTGGGAAGAAAAGTTTGGTGTAATTAAACTAACCAACCCGGGAATGACAGACACTGAGATAATTTCTAATATGTTGAATGGTATGGTAGGAGATTTGAAAGAGGAAGTGACGGACAAAATGATTACTAACCCATGTGAGACGGTCGAAGAATTTAAAGGACTTGTAAAACGAATTTGTGATGTCAGACTTTATCAACGAAAAGAAGCGGGTAAACGAAGAGTTCGATTCAATTATAATCCTGTGGATAACCGCCCGAAAGAACAAAACGCATTTCAACAACAACAATCACGGGAAATGCAGCAAATGCAAGAAAATATTAGATACATGAAACGTTTAATGTTGAGAGGAAATCAATTTGCGCCCAAAGAGCCTGTGGAAATATCGGAGACTAAAGAGGACACTAAAGAAGAAAAGCGACGCTCAGACACTAATTGGACTAAAACAGTAAAATGTTACAAATGTAACAAAATAGGCCATATTGCCAGAGATTGTCGTGTTAATAACAACAATAAGGGAAACGGGTGGCGACGAAATTAACTGAGGAGAATAATTTCGTCCACCTTGACCGGTCTCCTCAGGATTCGACAACGCTTATCAAAAGAAAAATTAAATTAAATAATATACATGTAACAGCAATTATAGATACAGGATCAACAGTATCTATAATTAACTCTGAACTATTAACAAGGTTAAAAGAACAGCCAAAAGAAAGGAAAGGCAAAGAAATATTACTATTAAATAACAAACGCTATGAATTAGGACAGTACGTTAAATTGAATGTTGAAGTCGACAATGAGATTTACATTCAAGATTTCTACATATTCGATGAAATCAAATATTCAGCACTTCTGGGTCTTGATTTTTGCAGAAAATCAAAATTAAAGCTAGACTTTGGAAATGAAGATCAAATCGATTGGATAAACTCAGATTTTATAATACAGGAACCAGACTCAACCCTAGAAGTAAGGTTACGTCAAGATTATCACATTCCAAATGAAACAATGACTAATGCTAAATGTGAGATTGACACAAGTAATCTACCACCTAATACACAATTTGGTTTCCTTAAACCAGTTAAGAGACTGTATGACGATTATCAGATTGTAATACAAGAAACACTTATTGATTTACAAAAACCAATAGATGTCATTTTATACAATTCGTCAAAAGCTAATAAATACTTGTGTAAAAATCTCAAAATAGCCTTAATGTACCTAATATCATACCCTCAATACGGATGCGAAGAGAATTATATGATTGAAAGCGTAGATGATAATAAAAAACAGTTTCATATCCTTACTACTGATAATTACAAGAGACAAAAAATGTTTAGATTGCTTGAAAAGAATAGAGATCTTTTTGGAGAATCTGTATTACAATTAGGTAAAGCTGTTGATGTTGAACACGAAATTAAGCTAACAACTGAAGAACCAGTACGTCTACGCGCTTATAGAAATTCACCAAAAGAAAAAGAAATAATACGACAACAAGTAAAAGAAATGTTGGATGCAAATGTTATCGAGGAAAGTAAATCACCATATAGTTTTCCTGTAGTATTGGTTAAGAAGAAGAATGGGAAAATTAGATTTTGTGTAGACTACAGAAAATTAAATTCGATTACAATCAAAGACCGACACCCGTTACCATTAATTAACGATGCACTCGCAGCTCTTGAAGGGAGCAAATACTTTACTGTAATGGACTTATTGAGTGGCTATTGGAATATTCATGTAAAAGTCTCAGATAGACCAAAGACAGCATTTATAACACCTGATGGCTTATACCAGTTTAAAGTGATGCCGTTTGGTCTTACCAATGCACCGGCGACATTTCAACGATATATGCAAAAAGTTTTAAGAAATGTATTGTATCAATTTGTCGTAGTATATTTGGATGACATAATAATATTCTCCAATACATTTGATGAACATCTACGACACGTGGAAAGCGTCTTGAAATTAATTAGAGAATATGATCTACGACTAGGCATTGAAAAATGTGAATTTCTTTGCAAAGAAGTAAAATATTTAGGACATATAGTTTCATCGGATGGAATAAAGCCAGATGAAGACAAAATAAAATCAGTTAAAGCATTCCCGATACCTAAGAAAGTTAGAGATGTACAAAGCTTTCTTGGACTAGCAAATTACTATAGAGTGTTTGTACAAGATTATGCTTTTGTAGCCGAACCATTAACAAACCTGTTGCGCAAAGATGTTAAATTTAATTGGGATATTAAATGTCAAAAAGCATTTGATGAACTTAAAAATAGATTAATTACTGCTCCAATACTAGCACAATATCAAGAAGGTGCCCCTATTGAAATATTCACTGATGCTTGTGGCTATGGCATGTCAGCAATACTAGGACAAATTCAAAATGGTAAACATGTCGTCATCAGTTACAACAGTAAAATGTTTAATAGTGCACAACTAAACTATGGTATCACAGAAAAAGAATGTTTAGCTATAGTATGGGCTGTTGAAAGGTATCGACATTACATATATGGCGAACATTTTGTGGTATATAGTGACCATAATCCACTACAATATATTAGAAATTTGAAAAACCCAAACAGAAGATTAATGCATTGGAGAACAATACTCGAAGAATATGACTTTGAAGTGAAATATAAGAAGGGAAAATTACATAACAATGCTGACGCATTATCAAGATATCCATACGAGAAACCAGACGATTGGGAACCAGTAATACCAGTACTAATAAATCCCACAATAAACATACTAGAGAAACAAGACAGTGATAAATGGTGTAAAGAATTGAAAGAGAAAATAAAAAATAATCAACAAAGTAAAAGCTTAAGCAAATTCATTATTGAAAATGAAATTCTATATAGAATAAGTTATGATGATAATAGAAATAGGAGGCTACAGTTATGCCTTCCTAAAGAATTAAGACGACAAATCCTACAAGATTTACATGACAATGAGTTATCCGGAGCTCACTTAGGATTTGAAAAGACATATGGAAAAATCAAAGAGAGATTTTTCTGGCCTCACTGTGAGAAGTCGATCAGAAAATACGTAAACAACTGTGAGTCATGCCAGTTGAATAAAGTCGACAATAAAGTCGAGAAAGGAATGCTGCAGCCTATCGACGCCAATGAACCATTTGAAATTGTCGGAGTAGACATACTTGGGCCTCTCTCTCCGACGTCAAAAGGCAGTAAATACATTATAATAATGATTGACTTATTTACCAAATGGATGGAAACAAAGGCAGTGAGAAATGTACAAGCCATTACTATAGCGAAATGGTTTGTTGATGAAGTTCTGGCAAGACACGGCGCCATTAAAAAAGTGTTAACAGATAATGCCAGATACTTTATATCAGACTTTATGGAAGAAGTCTTTAAGTTGACAGCCTCCAAACACGTTAAAACCACACCATATAGTCCGCAATCGAATGGAACTGCAGAAAAAGCATGTGGAACTGTAGCTATGATGCTTAAACATTATGTTCAAGATAATGTTACCAATTGGGACCAGTACTTACCCAAAGTAACATTCTCGTATAACATTAGTAATCATAAAGCTACCAAAGTTTCTCCCTTTTTCTTACTATATGGAAGAGAACCAAAAGTACCAGTTGACGTATCTTATGATCTACCGCGTGACTTTGCGTTTGGTACTAATTATTTAAAATATATGGAGGAAACAAGAAAATTGGTTCAAATGAGAATTATAGAAGCTCATAATGATGGCAAATTCCGTTATGATGCTAAACATCGCGATGTAGTATTTGAGGAAGGTGACTTAGTGTCGCTACATATTCCTCACAGAGAGATTGGTCTTAGTACGAAATTACTAAGCCAATATATTGGCCCTTATAAGATAATTACGCGGCACAGTCCACTTGTATACACTGTCCAAAGTGTAAAGAATTCAAGGAAAAAGTTTAAGAAAGTACATATAAGACGATTAAGAAAATGGAACAACGAAACAATTTCTGAATTAGACGGCATTGATGAAGTAGATAGTAACAATGCTGAACCCGATGCTACACAAAATGGCAATGAAAATCAAGTGGACGATGAAATAGATATCACGGAAAAAGAAACAAAGCACAATAATGATCAGAAAACGGACAACGATTAAAATTTATTATAATGCATGGTTTATTGATATTTTATAGATTTAAGTTTATAAAATACATGCATTTTTTTAAGGTGAAGGGATTTTATTGTAATATTTTATAAATACAAAATTTGTAAACTAATGTGTACATGAGTTATTAGTGTTACTAATGTTACACATCTGAGGACAGATGAAGACTTGAAGGGGCGGAAATGCAATAGTGGGTCAAACAATAGTGAGGCAAACAACTATTAAACTATTAAAATTGTTTTTTATTGAAAGTTTATCCTTGAATAAAATAACACATTTAATAAGTTAGAATAAACAAAAATTTCTAATTAATAAAAACTATTGTATAAACAATATAATTTTTGTTGCATTTAAATAATTTTATATTATTTATATTGAAGCCAAGGTTGTATTTACTAATTATATTGTAATGAATTTTTGTTTTATTTTTCTCTGAAAAATTATTGCAAAAATTATCCTTTTTTGTTTGTTAAAAATTTATAAAAGCACTAAAATGTTATACCGAAAAACTAAAGGTAAACACCTTGTTTTTAACAGAGTTTTATTTTGTTTTTATTCAATATTGCAGTGTTAAAATAATGCACTGAAATGTTATATAAAAAAGTGAATAGTAAACTCCTAGTTTTAATAGTGATTAAAACCTGACTCAATGTGACACACTTTTTCCTCACGTACACTTTAGTATAAATAGAGGTGTCTCTCAAACACCAAAATCAGTTCTCCACTTGGAGTCATACTACGTGTATTGCTTTAGAGTGAATTAATAAAAGTATTTGCATATTACTTTGTGTGTGTTTACTTTCTCGACGCGGACCAATCGTTGGACATCTTAAGGGACGCCTTCAGAATACATCCATAACCACGCGGACGTTAAACAACTATTACGTAAGTAAATATTTTTATTATGAGAACTCCGGCACCGTACCGTATACGGGGGCATCTCACACCCGAACTCTTATTGGAACCTACGGGTGAACCTACGGGTGAACCTACGGGTGAACCTACGGGTGAACCTACGGGTGAACCTACGGGTGAACCTACGGGTGAACCTACGGGTGAACCTACGGGTGAACCTACGGGTGAACCTACGGGTGTACCTACGGGTGAACCTACGGGTGAACCTACGGGTGAACCTACGGGTGAACCTACGGGTGAACCTACGGGTGAACCTACGGGTGAACCTACAGGTGAACCTACGGGTGAACCTACGGGTGAACCTACAGGTGAACCTACAGGTGAACCTACGGGTGAACCTACGAGAGTACCTGCAGGTGAACCTACGAGAGTACCTACAGGTGAACCTACGAGAGTACCTACAGGTGAACCTACGAGAGTACCTACAGGTGAACCTACGAGAGTACCTACAGGTGAACCTACGAGAGTACCTACAGGTGAACCTACGAGAGTACCTACAGGTGAACCTACGAGAGTACCTACAGGTGAACCTACGAGAGTACCTACAGGTGAACCTACGAGAGTACCTACAGGTGAACCTACGAGAGTACCTACAGGTGAACCTACGAGAGTACCTACAGGTGAACCTACGAGAGTACCTACAGGTGAACCTACGAGAGTACCTACAGATGAACCTACGAGAGAACCTAAACTAACGACATGACAGAGACACTGAGGTATGCAATATTTTAGGATAACATACCTATAAGATAACCTACCTATATTGTAATCTGATTATAAGGAACCTACTCATATAGTAAACTATCTATAATGTAACCTGCTTATATGGTAACCTATCTATAAGGTAATCTAACTGCACGGTAACCTATCTATAGTTGTCTGCCGATATGGTAGTCCATCTATAAGATAACCTACCTGTATGTTTACCTACCTATAAGATAACCTACCTATACGGCAACCTACATATATGATAACCTACTTATGGGTTAACTCCTATAAAGCAACCTACGTATATGGTAATCCATCTATAAGGTATCCTATCCTGAAGGTAATTG
>NW_026533222.1:167500-182500 GCF_028296485.1 Oppia nitens | reverse complement strand
ACACACATAGACACACACACACACACATACACACACATACACACACATACACACACATACACATACATACATACACACATACACATACACACATACACACGCATATCACATATACACAATACACACATACATATACACACACAACAAATGAAAAATGACTTTAAATTATATATAGATATATAATATATAAAACATATATATATATATATATAAAGTTGTGGAGACTATATGTAAGAAACAAAATAAAATAAAAATAAAATACACACAAAAAATAACTAAATGTAAAGTAAATTCAATTCAAATGTGAATTAAGTAGAAAACTCATATACAGTATACGGTATATACGGTATATATATATACTGCACTATTAGTACTGAATATATATATATATATATATTTAGTTTTTATTTAAATTAAATTATCTATTATGTTGTGTAAGACAAGAGTTTTTTTTATATATTATAATATTATAAAAAAAACTAAACACACTTTAAATGGTTAACAAAGTGTTTTAAACTATATATATATAATTACATTATATATCTATTTATATATATATATATATATATATATATATATATATATATATAATAATATATAACATACATGTCTTATTATATTATTTATTACAACAATTTTATTTTATATTTAATAATAATAGTAATAATATAACTAATATATTCTTATATATATATAAGTAATTCAATAATTTTTTTGTTACTATTTTTATTTAACTTTCAATTTAATATATTTTGTTTGATAAAATTAAATAGTTTAAATTTAATATAATTTATATGCACATTAAAATAAAATTATTTTATCTTTTTTAAAAATATTTATTTATAGATATTTATTATAATATAATATAATAAAATTGTTGCTTATGTTTTGTAAACTTTATTTACTGTATTTGAATATCAAATAATTTTATTAACAGATAAAATAAAACAAAAATTAATTTTTTTGTTTGAAATAAAAACAATTTATATATTAATTAAATTTCTATCGCATTTTTTTTAAAGGTAATTAATAATAATTACTAACTTATATTTCAATTTTAATTATTAATTAGCATAGAGTTAGTTAGTTTGTTGGGAATAACAAAATAATAATAATTACTATTATTATTATTATTGTAATGATAACCTCCTTAAACAAAAAATTATTATTACTATTATTATTATTATTTAAAATGTGATTAATTTCATAGTATTATTATACCTTATATTTAAAAAATAAAATAAATTATAATTTATGGTTTCAATAGCACATAATATATACTGTATAATAGTATATATATATATATATATTATATATAAACTTTTATGGTGTGTATGTAATTAAAACTAATTATAATAGATATCGATATATATATATATAAATCAGTTTATTTATAATATACAATATATTTTGTATAATAATTACTACTATTATTATACTATAATTACTACTATATTACTATATATAGATTAATGAGTTAATAATTGATTGTTAATTATTGGTGACTTTTTTTTTGCTATTGTTTTTTTTGCTATCAATTTTTTGTTGTGTAGGTGACTCCCAATGGCTCAGTTCGCTATCGATTCAGGAGCTGATGCCTACATTGAAACACTACATCACCTATGAGGGCTCCTTGACCCAACCGGCCTGTCACGAAACAGTTCAATGGATAGTATTGAATAAACCAATCTATATGAGCGCCCATCAGTTTTATTTGTTGAGGAATACCCTGAAAAGTGATGGACATGGAGACAACTATAGGCCCGTACAGCCACTCAATCATCGGTCAATCAGATCCAATATTGATAATGCTGCTAATCAGGTATGTATGTGTGTGTGTGTGTGTGTGTGTGTGTGTGTGTGTGCTGGGTCATATTTATTTATATATATACATTTAATTTTTAAAAAATAATCAAATATTAATATAATAATTTATCAAAAAAAAAATAAATATTTATAAAAACTAATATACAATAATAATACAAGTAATGTATAATCTATTTATTAGATATACTGAATATATAAATTATATATATATAAATTTATATATTAATATCAATAAAACTAATTTATTTTACAGAATATTCTATCTTTATTGATATATATATATATATATTTTGTTAGATCATTAAGAAAATTATTTCAATTATTTTAATACATGTATACTGTATACTGTATATACGGTATATATATAGACAATAACATTGAACAGTGTTTTACAGTAATTTTAAGTTTAATTTTTATCCTCTCTCTCTCTCTTTAAAAATATTATATCAATAGTTGTATAGTTGTTATAGTATAAAGTAAATGAAAAGCTGTTGCAAAAATTGTATATTAAAATTTTTATTATAAATTATATATATATATATATAACACAGTATATTAGTGTACAGTAATATCATATATTAAATTATTAAACTAAAAATATCAATATCAATGCATTAGTTGTTGTATTATATATATATATACAGTATATACTGTACTAAATTAGTTAAAACTTAAAATACTGTAAATTTTTAAATGCATTCATATATATATATAATACTGACTATTGAATTGAAATAAATACCATTTTAACTGCAAGTGTATGTATGTATGTATGTATGTGTGTGTGTGTGTGTGTGTGTGTGTGTGTGTGTGTGTAGTTGTGTGTAGTTATGTATCACAAACTTATTAAAACATTTTTAGAGACATTATATTATTTTTAATCAAAAGCACTTATACTTATGTTATATGAATTACATTACAAACATATTTTTAATTACTTTTTAGGTCCAGTTTTATATCAAAAATAATAATTATTATTATTATCTTATTTTAGTAATAATAATAATAATAATTAATATTTTTTTAAAAATAATTAGTATATTAAATATATATATAATCTTATTGCTGATGATATCACAGACACACATATTATACAATATTTTAACTGAATATATATATATAATTGCTATGAATATTATAGTGAAATAATATTTCATATAATAATAATAATATTGATTGACATTCAAGTGATGGCATACATACAGGACTTATAGATTTAAAAAAAATATATTTTATTTATTTAGCTCTTTATATGCAAAATAAATAAATAAATTTATATATATATATATATATATATATATATATTTAGTTAGTTTACAATTCAATTCACGAGTCAAATGTTTTGGCAGTTTTTTTCAGTACCGCTGAACCGTTAAAAAAATCTTATTTTTTATTTATTTATTTCGGTTACCATTACTTTTATCTCATATATATATATAAATTTATATACAGTATATTATATTATATATATATATATATATATATATATATATATATATATTAATAATAATAAGATATTTCACACATATAAATATGAAATAATATATATAAATATATATATTATAAATCATATGAAACAATAAATAATACCAACAAAAAAAAATCTTATTTATCATTCATACTATTAAAAACCCATTTTCATTGACTGTAATATTATTATTGTTAATAAAAATTATATATATTTTTTGTTTGTTGATAATATCATACTATATATATATATATATATATATATATATATATATATATATATATATATGTATATCTATATGATTTAAATTTGAAATTTTATTATTATCTAATAGTTTTAATTATTATAAAATTATATTATAATTTTTAAAAAATTATCATAAATTTATAGCATAACTATACTTTTAAATAAAGTTTTCATAGATAATTGTAAAGTAAAAAATTATATACACTTTAGTAAATATAATTATTTAGGTGTAAATATAATAAATAAATAAAATATTAATATATATATATACAGTAAAAGTGATACTAAAAGTACAATACAATAGTAGTCTCAAAAAAATTAATATAAAAATATTTGCATAAAAATTGAATTTTCATGATATGCATAGCGATAATGAAATCAACTATAAAATTATGTTATTATTATTATTATTATTATTATTATTATTATTATTATTATTACTGTATATGAATAGCAAAAATATGTTACCATTTTATTATTGTTATTATTATTAATAATAAAACTGATTCACTATTATATTAATAATAATAATAATAAGGTCTACAAAATATATAGTATATTAATAAAACTATTTTATTATTATTATTATTATTATTATTATTATTATAACATAAAACTTTTAGTTTAGTTTTAA
Source organism: Oppia nitens (assembly GCF_028296485.1). Classification (NCBI taxonomy): domain Eukaryota; kingdom Metazoa; phylum Arthropoda; class Arachnida; order Sarcoptiformes; family Oppiidae; genus Oppia; species Oppia nitens. Next base: position 178,325 of record NW_026533222.1, on the reverse strand, counting down.
TAAAGTGTTTATACTATATATTAATATATAGTGTAAAATATTTTTCAATTTAGACATATTTGAAATATGCAAAATTCCTGAGTATTATATATATATATGTATATAAATTATTTTACTAAATAAATAATATTAATAATAAAGTTTTATATATATATAAACTATTTATATAATTAATATATAATTAATTAATTTTCTAAATATAAACTTAATTAAAGTTTATTATTTATTTTGTTTTTATTGAATTATAATTATTATTTTAAATATTTTTAAAAAATATATATTATAATTATTTTAAATATTATTTAAAATATTTTAATTATTTTAATTATTTTAATTAAAAATTATTTTAATTTTTTTTCTTATAATTATATTTAGGAGGGAAATGATGTCAAAACTGGTGATACAACCATTGGTGAACATTCCTATAAAAAAGTGTCTTGCTCAATGGAAAGGTCCATGAGTTATAAAGGTAAATTTTTAAAATTAAAAATTAAATATTAAATTAATTTTTAAAAAAAATTTAAAAAAATTATCTATTTTCAAAAAAAATATTTAGTTAATTATTAATCTATACTATATAGTGACATAACTTTTACAATATATATATATATAGTAAAAATTATATTAGCATTTATTGTATTATTATTATTACACACACCTATACACCTATATATATATATATATAATACAATTTTGGCAATAATTTTATGTGTCTATATATATAGCCAATTGAATATATACTATATATATATATATATCTATATAATATTAAACATAAATACCCAAAACAATTGTCGATATTGTTGTTCAATATCTATCTATCTATCTATAAATATATAGTAATAATCAGTTAGTAGTAGTAGTAGTAGTAGTGATAGTAGTAGTAATGTTAGTCAAGCTGTCGGACCCATTGATCCGTTTGATATACAATATGCCATTTATTGACGATTACATGTCGACTTAGCTAACAGTCCTCTCTCTCTCCCGATATATATATATATATATATATATATAACTGTATATAACTTTATTTGTTGTGTTAGTAAAGCTGAGATAAAAAGCCTTAGACTTATATAGCTATCTATCAAATAATAATAATAATATTAAACGGAGTATTGTTTCTCTCTCTCTCTCTCTCTCTCTCTCTCTCTGATAGATATTTCTCTGAGAGAGAGAGAGAGAGAGAGAGAGAGAAAGAAAGAGAGCAAACATTGTTATTGATATCAATAATAACCGTACGATTTAATTAATACTCTCTCTCAGAGAAATATCTATATTTAAGTTATAGTTATATAATATTATTAGTAGTGATTAGTAAACTATTTATTAAACAAACAAACAAACAAAAAATAAAAATAAATTTATTAATTAATAAAATTTTCAGATATTGTTATATGAATATACTGTAATTAAAAACTTTTTTAATATATATGATTATAAAATAAAATACTAATTATTTATTTATTAAATTTTTTTTGCAGCAAATTTAAAGCTAACTGATGACAGCGTCTAATAATAATAATAATAATAATAACAATAATAATAACAATAGCAACACAATTGCAATAATATAAAAAACATTATGTGATATTTGTTGCAAATAATAATAATAATAATTAAATAATTAAAAAAAATTATATCAATAACAATGCATAATATACTGTAAAATATTTAAACTAATACCTAAAAAAAACTAACTTTAAAAACTTTTAAACAATTTAATTGTGAAAATATATATATAATATTATATATAAATTATATATATATATATATATAACTTTTTCAATAAAAATTATTATTTGATATCATTGGAAAAAAACTAATTTTTTTATTGGGGACCAAATTTTTATTTAAAAAAAAATAAAACAAACTTTTAGTTAAATAACTGATAGACAGACAGTAAATCCTCTCTTATATTATATATATAATACAGTATTTTTGTTGTGTATTAAACAAAAACAAAATGTTACCCAAAAAATAAAAAAATAAAAAAAAACTGCAAAAATATGCAAAAAAAATTAAATCTCAGTGACATTAATGTATAGACAGTTAGTTGTTGTTATAAAACAATAAACAACTCATACCTTAAGCCCCGGTAGTTGTCATACATATACACAAACACAACAAACTTATTGTTAGATTTTTTTTATTATATAATATATATATATATATATATATAAACTGAGGATTTGTTGTTTTTTTGTGTGTGTTTTTTATGTTATTTTTTAAATATTTTTTTGTGTTTGTATTATTATTATTAATTGTTTTTTTTTCTCAAAAAATTTACAATAAATGGGTTGTCATTGTCTAGAAATAAAATTATTTCAAACAACAATTTAAAAAAAAAATAAAATTATAAGATATATGAAAATAATTTAACTAATAATAAAATAAAATCATTTTTTATATACTATACTACTATATATTATTATTATTATTATTATTACTGTATATATTAGATATTAGCATAAATATAATTTTATTTTTATTTATTTTTTTAAATATGATATTATATCTACAATTTGTAATTTTAACATTGGTAAGTTATTTATTTTTTTAATAAATAATTTTATTTAAGTATTATCTAGCAAAATTTATATAAACTTATTTACATATACAGTATATGCTATTTAACATATATTATAAATAAATAATTTTTTTTCACTCAATCTAACGGGTTTATTAAATAATAAAATAAAATTTTAGCTAATAATAAATACAATAAACTTTTTTATATATATATATATATAGGATATAATTTATCTTATATTTAATATGTTTATAATTCACCAAAAAAATACAATAATCTATTTATTTAAAAAACAAATAAATAAAACAGTTTTGTATTGTATTTTGTGTCTTAAATATATATATATATAATATAAATGACTTGAGAGTTAAGAAAATTTATTAATAGAAATTAAATTTTTATTTATTAATACAATTAGTTTTTATTATTATTATTATTATTTTCATGTTTGAAGTTATTATTACGATTACTATTATTTTTATTGTTAGTTAACATACAGTACACAACATTTAGTATTATATTAATTTACATCAATGTTCACAACAATTATTATTATTAGTCAATGTCTTAATATAAAGTAATTTCAAGTTTTACTAAATTTTTATTTTTAGACAACAGTTATATATATATACATAGCATTCAAATATATCTTAATATATATATATATATATATAAATAAATTTATCTCTCTTTTTGAACAAACAAATGATAGTTTAAATCACTTTTAATTACACTTTAAATTTGTTGCACATCTGCGCTCACACTAAACAATACAATAGACTAAATACAGGACTGATATGACATAATATAAAAAACAATAGTCAACTAAAATACAGTAATAGTATTGAGCACTGGTAGGTTTTTTTTTAAGTAGGGAGTACTACTCTAATACTAAACATTATATAATTATGTGTGTGTATGTAAGTGTGTATATATGTATATATATTTAGATATATGTGTGTATGTATGTATATGTATGTATGTGTTTATATGTATGTATGTGTATATATATATGTATGTGTGTATATGTATGTATGTGTGTATATGTATGTATGTGTGTATATGTATGTATGTGTGTATATGTATGTATGTGTGTATATGTATGTATGTGTGTATATGTATGTATGTGTGTATATGTATGTATGTGTGTATATGTATGTATGTGTGTATATGTATGTATGTGTGTATATGTATGTATGTGTGTATATATATGTATGTGTATATATGTATGTATGTGTGTATATGTATGCATATGTACGTATGTGTGTGTGTGTGCACTTTATGCACTTTTTTGTACATCAATTCAATATAATATGTATAGTATACTATATATGTACTGTATATTAGAGTTTAAATACATGTACTTTATATAATATATATATATATATTAAATTTGAATACTAAACTATAAATTTTACTAACTTTAAGATAGATTTATTATTATTTTTTTTTGTTTAACAAAAATTTAAAATTACTTAAATATTAACTTAACAAACAGTAAGTGTATATACAGTAAGTTTTATTATATTAATTATTTTTTTATTTTTAAAAGACACACATAGTATTCAGTGTAGCGTTAAAATTACTGTCAGGTTTTAAAAACTGTTAATTAATATTATTATTATTTTATTTTATAGTTATTTTGTTATTTATTTTGACGCATAAGTTAGCAATTTATTTCACAGTTTCTTTATATATATATATATATATAAAGTCATTGACAGAAGGGTGGTAACTGGTTTTTGGATACTATCTCTATAACCAATTGAGCTAGAACAATATAAATTTTTTAGGAAACATGGAATCATGGAACGGATAGCATAATATAGTTATATTATTTCTCATTGCGCTTATGTAGCTTAGCACCGGTATGTGCATTATCTCAAAAACTACAAGAGATAGCACAATAAAACCAAAAGTATAATATACTAGGTAAAATTTCATTAGACACGTGTTTCAGGATTTTTCTAAAAATTATATCGTTTTTTAACAAAAAATTAAAAAATGGGAAAATTATAAAACTTTGATATGGAATATTAAAAAAGTGTCAAGGTATTTTGTAAAATTTTTAATAAAATTAAATTTTATTTTTAATGCAGAACAATTCGTATATTAAGTATTTTTAATTAATTTCAATAAATAATAGTTTATTTAATAATCATTATTTTTCTATTATATAACATGTTTTATATTTTAATTACATAATTTACTATATTAATACATTAAATACATAATATATTAAATAAACTATTATTTAATTAAATTAATTAAAAACACTTAATATACGAATTATTCTGCATTAAAAATAAAATTTAATTTTATTAAAAATTTTATAAAATACCTTGACACTTTTTTAATATTCCATATCAAAGTTTTATAATTTTCCCATTTTTTAATTTTTTGTTAAAAAACGATATAATTTTTAGAAAAATCCTGAAACACGTGTCTAATGAAATTTTACCTAGTATATTATACTTTTGGTTTTATTGTGCTATCTCTTGTAGTTTTTGAGATAATGCACATACCGGTGCTAAGCTACATAAGCGCAATGAGAAATAATATAACTATATTATGCTATCCGTTCCATGATTCCATGTTTCCTAAAAAATTTATATTGTTCTAGCTCAATTGGTTATAGAGATAGTATCCAAAAACCAGTTACCACCCTTCTGTCAATGACTTTATATATATATTTAAACATAATTATTAATTAATAAAATTAAATATACAAACAATAATAATATTTTATTAGTCATAATAATATTATATTATATTTAATGTCATTTTAGATTTCAATTTTATTTATCTATTTATACTGTACATACATTGTATGTAATTTTTAATTAATTTTTTTATTTATTACAACACTATTATTCTATATATATATATATAAAGTTAATTATTTACTTAATTTTTTTGGATATTAATAATAGTCTAAAGAGTGCAAAGAGAGAGACCAAGAGAGAGACTAAGAGAGAGAGAGAGAGAGAGAGAGAGAGAGAGAGAGAGAGAGAGAGAGAGAGAGAGAGAGAGAGAGAGAGTAATAGTAAACTTCTTTAGTATACTATTAGAGATTTATTTTTATTTTTTTTTTAAATACAGTTTAAATATAATATATATATAAAAGCATTGAATTCCTTGATTTGAATTGAATGACTTTACTTTAGTTTTATTTATTTTTTTTATTTGTGTTTTATTTTGTTAATCATTACATTATTGTCTCTCTCTTTATATATATATATAGTATATATAAGATGTGAATAGTTTTACACATAAAAAGACATCAGAAAACGCATGAAATGTTTAATTAAAACGTTTTTTGTTTTATTTTTTTTTTTTGGTTGTATTAGTCTTTTGAAGCATATCTCTCAAGCAAATCGTCTCTCTCTCTCTCTCTCTCTCTCTCTCTCTCTCTCTCTCTCTCTCTCTCTCTCTCTCTCTCTCTCTCTCTCTCTCTCTCTCTCTCTCTCTCTCTCTCTCTCTCTTACTCTCAATCACTTTCAATAGTATTTTAAGTTGAAATAATTCAATGGATATCTACTACCAGTATATACTGTATATATATATATCCCAATGGATAGCCTTAAAAATGATTGTTGTTTTTCTGATTCATTTATTTTACTAATACTTTTTGTTTTCTGTGTGTGTTTTTTCTCCTATTAAATACTATAACAATATATATTACATTTCAATCACATAATCTATAAATTATATTATATACTCATATAATGAAAAAAATATTTAAAAACACAATTTTCAAATAATAATTATATTATTTAATATTTAATATTTACAATAACTTTATTATACAATTTGAAAAAAAATAAATAAATACTTAACTGTATTACACATATATACTACAGTTAAGTCTACCATTTATTTATTATATAATACTATAATATACTGTATTACTTAATTTAAGCAACATTTTTGATAATTATTTAATGATTTATGCATTTATATAGCCTATATATATATAAACTTTTATTTTTATTATTATTATTAATTTAGTTGATAATAAATTATTTGTAGCTTAATTTAACAAACAAATTTGTTATATATATATATAATGTTAGATTTATTTAGTTTTATATATATATATATTATTATATTATTTACAGTATTAGAGGAATGCTATGTATAATGCATTTTCTTATACAATATTACACAATAATTAGTTATATATAAACCGTATATAATGTATATAATAGTTATTTTTTCTTACATTTCATATATATTATTATTATTATTATATAGGATGGGTAGCCATACACTCAGCGGTTTTTATTTGTTAGCACTAGTAGTCTGAATGAATGAATGGGGAAAGTCATACAAAAATTTCTGGTCAAATGGTTTCAACTATTTGTTTTTAATATACAGAGAGAGAGAGAGAGAGAGAGAGAGAGAGAGAGAGAGAGAGAGAGAGAGAGTAAAAGAAATTTTTCAAATGATTGCTGCAAATGATGGCCGAAAAAAAATCAAATCCAATCCAACCCTTACTTAATGTCTATTGAAAAACAAACCTATCGTTACAGTTAGCCGTGCGTTAAAATCTCTCTCTCTCTCTCTCTCTCTCTCTCTCTCTCTCTCTCTCTCTCTTTCAATAGCATCGGTGGACATACACATAGTCTACTACTACATACCGGTGCACATCAATACACTGTACAATATAATAATACTAATACTAATAATAATAGCCGTGTCATTAGTTACACCAGCAAACACACACACACATACACACACACATAGACACACACACACACACACATACACACACATATATATATATATACAATACAATGTTTAACTACTATTAATATTTTTATGTTATTAAATAATTAATTTAATAACAATTTTTGTTGTTATTATTATTATTATACTATTATGATATATAATTATTATTTATTTTATTTATTAATATACATAATTTTTATTAATTACTACTATTACACATTTTTCAAATAATTAAGTATATATATATATATAATATTTCACACATATATATATATAAATACTGTAAATTTCATACATTTTTAAAATTTTAACAAAACACATATACACACAACTAATTGTTAAATTTTAATAATAATAATAAACATAAATATTTTTGTGGATAAAATATTTTTTGATCGTTTAAATTGCATTTTGCTGTTTATATATATTAATTTATATATATACAGTATATATATTAATATATATATATATAGTTTTGTTTATTATAATAAACTTAACTTTTAAATTACTTAATAGTACAGTAAAGTAGAGTATATTTTTCTATAATTTTTATGTCAAAAAATATATCTTTTTAAAACAAACCCATTATTTTTTGAAATTAAAAATTAAAACATATGTTTTCTCCCTTATTACTACTAATGAGAAAATTTTTATTAATAATGTTTTATTTTTAAGGGAAAAATTTATGTTTAAAAATTCATTTTCACTAATGAAATCATAAACATTTTTAATTTTAAACATAACATTAAGTATTATATTATTTCTTTAAAAAACATTTAATATTTATATATATATATATATTATATATATATATATATTTTTTGTATTACATATATGGCAATAATATTTCAAGTTTTAAAAAATAAATTAATTATTTAATCAATTTTATTATTAATAAATTTAATCTAGATAAAACAATCTAATTAATACTAATTAGGATCATAAAAAAATATTTTACATATAAGTTATAAATTAACATATATTTGTAAAAAATTTATTTTTTAATTAAACACTTTTGGATACTGTATAATAATAGCAACAAAATTATAAATTAAAATAATTTTTACTTTTTTTTGTATTCAAATAAAATAAAACTAATTTAACTATATATTTAAAATAAATTGCTATCTATATAGATATATAGCTAATTTATTATTATTATTTAGCCCATTATTAATTTTATGATATTAATATAAACAAAAAATTAATTAATTATACCAATAAAAAATATAATTTTTATTTACTAATAAAATATTATATATATATATATATATATATATATATATATATATATATATATATATATWTTTTTTTGGCAAACTATTGGGTTATTAATTTATATGACCCTAACTTTGACACAACAACAATGAAAACTTATTTTATATATATATATACGGTGTATACGGTATATATATATATATATAAATTTTTTTCAGTGACAAAATTGTTTCACATCAATAGGGGGGTAACCAAACAAAACAACAACAAAATCACATTATTTTTTTATAGTCCTAAACAAGCTGTGTATTTGAAAACAATTTTATTTATTTTTTTTCGTAGTTATATTATATAATAATTTATTTCTACTATTATTTTTTATATACTTTATATATTATATACAGTATTATATTGTTTGTTAATACCATTTAACTGATTGTTATTACACTTTATATATATAATATATAGTCAATCAATGATTTGTAAAACACATATAGAAAATAAAATTAATATAATATAGTATTATAATAAAAATAAAAACACAAAATAAGTTTTTTTTGTGTTTTAAATAACATGTTGTTTGTTAACTGCATACTTAACTACTGGTAATAATAATACTAATACTAATAATATAAGATTAAAACACAATAAATAACTACTTATCCCTTAAAGTATAGTAAATTTGTTTACATTATATATATATATTACTTTTTTTTATATACATAGGCTATACATTACAATAACATTAGTTAAATACTGTAGTAATTAATATAAACTTTTTTTTCGTATATAATTTTTTTTTGTGTCAAATCTAATAAATAATAGGATTAATAAATAAAATTAAAATTTCTACTATAAATACATTTGATTAAATCACTATATTAATAAATTATAATTAATTTCATTATTATTATTATTATATTATACTGTACTATAATGATATGTTAATTAAAAAATTATTTTAAAAAGTAAAAAAATAATTTCAAAAAATAATATTCATGATCAAAAAAAATATAATAATTATTACTACCTATTATTGTAAACCAAATAATATTTATATATATATATATATAAAATTACATACATACACATACACACACACATACACATACACACACACACATACACACACACACATACATACACATACTCATACACACACACACACACACACATACATACACAACACACATACATACCATTAAAAGCCAATGTCATATAATAAGACATTAATACACAAAAAAAATAAAATATTTTGTAAACATTTGCCGCATAAGAAAACCTATTTATTTGTATATTTTTTCAATGAGTAAATTAGTTTTATTTGATACTAGTTTTTTACAATTATATTATATCTACTACTACTAGTTTTTACTGATAATAACGCCAACAAATATAACAACATTGAAAAAAATACTATAAATATATAGTCAATTGAATTTTAGTCAATTGAAGTGCATATCAAAAAAAAAGTTAGTAAACATACTCTCTCTCGCTCTCAGCTCTCCTTTACTCACTCACCCACTCACTCACTCATCAAATCTATACCTAAAATGTTTATATATATATATATATAAACAAAATAAAAGCTAAGAAATTCAATCGAGCTTTGGCTACAAATTGACTTAAAAAAGCAACGGATGGTTGACTTAAAAAACTTTATTGAGAGAGAAATAGAGAGAGAGAGAGAGAGAGAGAGAGAGAGAGAGAGAGAGAGAAAGAGAGAGAGAGAGTTTATAGTAGGGAACGGCATATATATACAGTATATACAGAAAAAACGGGAAACACTCATCACATACAAGTGCAGGCATGCGATCATCAAATATATAGTTTATATACAGTATATATATATATATATATGGGATTGTTTGGTGTGTCTATAGATATGCATCGTTTTTAACCAACTTTCCTCTCTCTCTCTCTCTCTCCCCGAAAAAAAATCTAACTTTCCTTTCAATTACTGATGCTTTTCTACCTAAAAAAAAAATATTTTTTATGAGTGCTTTTTTGTTGTTAAGGAGGGGAAAGCATACAACTACTATACAGTATGTTTTTTATAGGTACAGTAGGGATTATACTGTATATATATAAACCATTGTTTGGGAGGTAATTGAATGCTATTTGAATATAAACTGAGTCAACATTTGATAAGAGAGAGAGAGAGAGAGAGAGAGAGAGAGAGAGAGAGAGAGAGAGATGAAAAATAATAGATATCTATATACAGTATATATATATATATATTAGAGATAGTGATGGGATATTACATTCAATTTTTTGTTATATGATATATATTGCTATCAATATAATACTTGAGCGCAGATTATATAATAATATGAAGTGATT
>NW_026533222.1:152500-162500 GCF_028296485.1 Oppia nitens | reverse complement strand
AAAATCATTTCAATTCATATATTATAATATATTTAATATATAATATTTGATTTTATCAGCAAATAAAATACATACAAAAAAAATAATATTTAATATTTTCACACATTTACACACACACACATCAAATATTATATAATATATATAAAAAAAGTTTTTATTATTATTATTATTTGTAATGTATTTCCTCTTTTTTTTTGATTTATGATTTTCAATACATTTATATATACAGTATATATACAGTATATATATACCATATAATAACACCCATAAAAAACTATTGGGATAGAAATAGATCAATCAATTTGTCAATATTTTGAATGTCATATAAAAATAATATTTCATATATATATATATATCTCAACAAAATATAAGGTAAATATATCAATATATATATATAATATAAAAAAATTTTTTTTTGATGACAATAATACATCATTGAAATTATATATATATATATAAGTTATATCTCAAAATCAATATATATGATGATGATGATGATAAATAATTGATAAATAAACAAGGTGATTTTTACACACAGTTATATTAGTAATAACACTATTTATTGGTGACATTTAAATTAAAAAATTTATTTTTTTTTAATAAAAAAACACATATTGAATCATAAAAATAAATTATTTATTTAGTTTTAATACAACCATGCTGTATTATCAAATTGAACCAATTGAACTTGATTAATTTTGTTTGTAATGTTACTAATGTTTCATATGGTTTATAAATGTACAGTGATCATTTTTTTAAAAATAATTTAATAAATTAATTAATATGTTTGATATATACTTATTTCTAATACAGTATATATATATAAATAGATTTAAAACAATTATTTGTATCTAAATCTTATTAATCTAACATTATATATAAAATTTTGAATTTTTTTTAAAATTATTTTATATTTATTATATATACTGTATATAATTCATCATGTATATTTTTTTATTAACAATTTAAAACTATTTAAAAAAGTTAATACAGTATAACTAACTAAATAGTAAGAAAATTATATAAAGTTGTATTAAATTTATTATTAATTTTAAATAAAATTTTGCTTAAAAAATAAATAAATATAAATTTACAAAAAAAAAACTAATATTAATTAAAAATATATAAAAATTTAAACTAATATTTAATTTTTTAAATTTTTCACCAAAAAAAAAATTTAAAAAAAAAATTCAAACAATTTTATTGGCAATTATAGTACACTCTGTATATTAAATACAGTATAACAACTATGAGAGTCATTCGCAAACAACGTTACACAACAATAACAATACTGTAATAATAATAATAATAAACAATAATAACAACAAATCAGGCGTTTGGTTGTCGTTGTTGTCAATCAATCAGTGAATCAATCAATCAATCAATCAATTCAGTGGTCATTAAGAGACCATCAAAGAAGTCAAACCCCGATCCCAATCATCAAAGTTAAGGACATAACGGACAGTCTCGGGTCATAACCGCCACCACCACCGCAGCCGTCGGAAGTTAAAGTCTTCAAAGACATAACGGACAGTCTCGGGTCATAACCGCCGCCACCGCAGCCGTCGGTAAAACACAAACACGAAAACAAAATGCCGAAAGTAGTGTCCCGTAGTATCGTTTGCAGCGATAGTAAAGCCGAAGAAGAGTATAGCGACGACAAGTCCCTCAATGTCTATCACTGTCTGTGCGGCCAATTGGCACTGATTGTCGACCAACCCATGGATCGGCTACCGCTCAGGCAGCGCGACCAGTCGCGTGTGGTCGATGCGGCCATCAATATCTATAAGCTATTGGCGGCCGACAACAACAGCAGCGGCGGCGGTGATATCGATCCAAAGTATCGGCCAGAAGTGGTTTACTTGAGACGACCGGACGGTTCCATAGAGAAACAGCTGCGGAAAAAATGCCGCAAATGTGGCCTACCGTTAGTCTATATGACCGAACCGCAGGCCAACTATTTCTTTATCATCGACGGCTCGCTAGTATCGCACAAGAAAACTAAACCATCGGCCAATACCCGCGCCAATGGTTCGGCCGCCGCCGCGGCAGCGGACACAACTAATACCGAACGAACAAAAATAACTAAACGTACGAAAGATATGGGAAAATTCAGTTCAGTTACCGTTTCGACGGTCGATGAAGAAGAGGAAGAAATCGAGGCCCGCGAAGTGGCCGACAGTTACGCAGCCAATGCCCGTATTATTGAGAAGCAATTGGACCGGAAAAGTGTGGTCAAACGTTTCAGAGCCGATATTGGCGGCGGCGGCGGCACTGCAGGTGCTGGTGGTGTTGGCAGTGAGGATACGGCAGCGGCTGCCGCGGCGTCGGCCAAACTCAAGTCAAAGGGAACACTCATTGATAAGTCGTTTGAAAATTTATAGGTTACGGGACGGGTCCGGGACGGGTCCGGGACGGGAGCGATGGTTATTATAACCCAATTACTACTTTAATCGTATGTATGGATGAATGGATGGATAATCTTAAATCTAATGCGATAATCATTAATACAATTATTATTATTATATGATTTTTTTGTTGTTGTAAATAATAAAATAAAAAACAAAACAAACATTTTTTTTGTTGTTTGTATCAATACTTTGGACATAATTTGAATAGATTTTCAAAAACAAAAAAAAAATAATAATAAAATAAAATAAAGAGATTATACAGTAATATCAAAGAGAAAAAAAACTAATTAAACAATTTTATACCCGATTTTTCACTCATTTAAAGGCTAAATATATATATAAGTGGATCAATTGGATCAAATGATTTTCATACTATTAATAATAATTTTAAAAATAAAAGATCATAACATCAAAAACAAAATTTGCGAATCAAATCAAATAAAAATCAAATCAATGGTTCAAAAAAAAAACAAAAAACTAAATTTTCATTCATTTTTTGTTTGTTTGTTGTCTTCATATTCTTCTTCTTCAATGTCCTCCTCTTCCGTCTTCTTCAGTCTTATTATATAAAGATCACCAGATCTTTGCTTTTGGCTTTCCTGAAGGCCTTGAGTATCGAATCGTAGACAACTGGCGCCGGCTGTTTGGCATCGACTGCCGAATGACAGCCCCGGGTCTGGTAGTAGTCGATCAACGGTTTGGTTTGTTTGTGAAAAGCGTCGAGTCTTGTGCGCAATGCTTCGGGATTATCATCGGATCGGCGTTTCAATGGTTCGCCGGTAATCTGTTTCAACAAACAAACAAAAAATCGGGTTATTTAAGAGATAAACACTACTACCGAAAGTGGTCATCACTACTACTACTACTGACATCATCGGTCATCGGTTTTTTTGGCGGATAAAACTCTTCATGATAGGTACGGCCGCTCGGTTCGTGCAACAGTCGGCCGCAAATACGTTTGACCAGTACGTCGTCATCGATGGCAAACTCGATTACCGAATCGATTCGGGTATTTCGTTTGGCAAGCAATTGGTCTAACTTTTTTGTATAGTAGTAGTATCGGCGGCAATGAGAGAGATAAACAGTTAGACAAACATAAACATACAGTTGTCAACTAATGGCCGGAATTAAGATAGAGACCAACAGTGGCCAACTATACTACCGATGGTACTAACCTTCTCGGCCTGGACTATGGTTCGGGGAAAGCCGTCCAATAGGAAACCGTTAGCGCAGTCGGGTTTATCGAGATTTGTATCGATCAATCGGATAACTAGCGAATCGTCCACTAGTCGGCCGGCCGACATCAGTTGGCCAGCTTCGCGACCCAACGGCGACCCGGATTTCACTTCGGCTCGCAACAGGTCACCGGTGGCCAACTGGCAGACACCGAAATCGCGTTTAACGTTCTGGGCTTGGGTACCTTTGCCGGCACCGGGAGGCCCGATAAATATCGCATTGATACCCGATTGTTGACGCTGATAGGACTGGGAGGCCCGCCGCCAATTGGCCCATTGTTGGCCAATAGATGCCGAACCAGTGGCGGTGGCGGTGGCGACGGGAGCCTCTTTGGTCGCAACCATTGATTTTTAGTGGTGAGTGGACTACGGGTGGACTAGTGGTGGCCAACATATAACACAAAAAAAAATTAATTAAATTAATTGCTAACAAACAAAAAGTTTTAAATTTACCGATAATTATGTTATGTTTTTAATTATAATTAAATAATTTTTTTTTAATATAATAATCAAATAAATACCTGATATGTGGTTATGATATACACTAATGATATGATATTTTTATATTTAATTTTTTTTATATATTTTTTTTATATTTTTTAATATTTTTATATTAAAAATATTAATAATAATAATAATAATAATAATAAGTAAAGTGTTGTAACCATAAAAAAAATGTGTTATAAAAATATCATATAAATTATTATTATTAATAATAGACTATTCATTCAATATGATATACTGTATATACAATAATATCATAACATTATATAAAAATATTATATTAATATATAACTTATTTTAGTTAATATAATATTAATATTAAAAATTTAAAAAAAATATTTAGCAATAAATTTCAACTCATCATAAGTTTTATTATTATTATTATTAATACAAATAAAATAGAGGTTTTTCAAAAAACCAATACCCAAACCCCAAAAAACCCGGGTTTGTATTAACCGAACCGTAATTAATATTTTTTTTTAAAAAAAATAAATATTGACTCAAAAAAATTAAATAAATTTTTTTTGTTTATTTAATTAACAAAAAAAAATAATAACAAAATAATATATTTATGTTTTTTATTGGTATTTAATGCGATAATAAATTAATTGATTAAATTTTTTATTTATATATATTTTTTTAAAACCCATTATTTTCCTACTCTAGTGTATCCCATAATAATAATAATAATATTGTAAAAGTATAGTACATTATACAGGGCGACACACATTGGATTTCAATGATATTACTAAATAAATATTTTTAAAAAATAAAAAAATATTAAAATAGCAATTAAATTACATAATACTTAATAATAATACTAATCACGTTTAACATTGATTTTTTTTATTTATTATTATTTAGTTGAAACAAATAAATTTTCAACAATAATAATAATATTTTTGGTCTGTTATTAATCAATAGATAAATTACAATAGTATTGTACAGTATATATACTTTATTGTTTTATAGCATTAAATGTCATGCATTAACTTTTAATGGTATGTATGTACCGTATATGTATATGTGTGTGTATATGTGTGTGTATATGTGTGTGTATATGTGTGTGTATATGTGTGTGTATATGTATGTGTATATGTGTGTGTATATGTGTGTGTGTATGTATGTGTGTTAGTGTATGTATGTATGTATGTATGTATGTGTATGTATGTATGTGTATGTATGTGTATGTATGTGTATGTATGTGTATGTATGTGTATGTATGTGTATGTATGTGTATGTATGTGTATGTATGTGTATGTATGTGTATGTATGTGTATGTATGTGTATGTATGTGTATGTATGTGTATGTATGTGTATGTATGTGTATGTATGTGTATGTATGTGTATGTATGTGTATGTATGTGTATGTATGTGTATGTATGTGTATGTATGTATGTAAGTGTATGTATGTATGTAAGTGTATGTATGTAAGTGTATGTATTAATGTATGTATGTATGTGTATGTATGTATGTGTGTGGGTGTGTGTGTGTGTGTCTACATGTGTACAGTATGTATGTGTATATAATATATATTATATTGAATATCCTTGACTACTATGTGTGACTAAATTGGTTACTATTGTATTGATTTACTGCAGTATTTCTAAACGCATATTAAATATCATTAAAAAATTATTAATAATTTATTTGATCCGTCAGTCAGTCAAACCAAGTCTTCACACATAAGTTGGTTGTCGTCTTCGTTGTCGTCAACCATATCATTGAACCACAAGTTTATATACACTCGAAGACTAAGAGAGAGAGAGAGAGAGAGAGAGAGAGGATCGACATTATGGTCGACGAAAATCTTATGGTCCGACTATCCATTGATTGTCGATCACTACTGGAACTGTTGACTAACTATATTGGAAATTATATCGTCGGCGGCGAATCATCAGATGCCGGCATCGGTGACCACCACCGCATGACAGCTGGTTTGTCATCGAAAGCCGCCGCCGACGCCTGCGGCGGTGGTCACCACCCGAGAGCTGCCGCTGGTTTGTCATCGAAAGATGCCGCCGACGCATGCAGTGGTCATCGTATGACGGCTGCCGCCGCTGGTTTGTCATCAGCCGACGGGGTTAGAGGTTACCGCACGACAGGTGCCGCTGGTTTGTCATCGGAAGCTGCCGACGCCCGCGGTGGTCATCGTATGACGGCTGCCGCTGGTCTGTCATCGGCAGCGGCTCATGTAGCCGCCGACGATAGCAGAGGTCATCATCAGAGACCCGCAGCTGGTTTATCATCGAAAGATGCCGACGCCAGCGGTGGTCATCGTATGACGGCTGCAGCTGGTCTGTCATCGGCGGCGGCTCATGTAGCCGCCGACGATCTCAGAGGTCAACATCAGAGACCTGCCGCAGGTTTGTCATCGGCAGTTGCCGACCGAATCGATGGTCACCGTACTAGAGTTGCCGATTGTATGATGTCGTCATCGGAAATCGGTGGTCCAAGTTATCGGCAATCAACGCGGCCGCTGTCAAGTCTATCGTATAGCAGTGATAATGGCGGCGGCGGTGGTGACGGTAATGATGGTTATGGTCACAGAGCCGGTAGTCGTGGTGGTAGTCGCGGTGGTAGTCGTGCTGAGTCTCCCGAGGCTTTAGTGGTAGTGAACACAACCACAACCGATACAGTCCTCCATAGGTTAGTATTGTTTAGTTTTTTAAACACCATATCTATCATTCACTCACTCACTCACCCACTAACTCACTCACAACTGTAGTCTACTGAACAAACTGATACAACAGCTGAAGATTAGTTTGATAGCCATTGACGGCACTGTCGGCGGCGATGATAATGACGGGGACAATAATGGCGGCGGAAATCATTATCCGATGTCTAAAACTAGAAAACAATTCTATGAACAAGAAATTGTCCGAAAACTACAAACGATACGCCAGTCGGCCGCTCAGGGATTCATTAATAATAGGTATAACCCATAGGTTTTTTTTCTACAATACATACACACACCCACCCATCCCCTCCACACACACACACACACACCAGTAAAACATCGGATTATTTCTTCAGCAGAAACTAATCAAACAATCTCTCTCTCTCTCTCTCTCTCTGATCTCTCTCTCTGATCTCTCTCTCTGATCTCTCTCTCTCTCTCTCTCTCTCTCTCTCTCTCTCTCTCTGATCTCTCTCTCTCTCTCTGATCTCTCTCTCTCTCTCTCTCTGATCTCTCTCTCTCTCTCTCTCTGATCTCTCTCTCTCTCTCTCTCTCTGATCTCTCTCTCTCTCTCTCTCTCTCTCTCTCTCTCTCTCTCTCTGATCTCTCTCTCTCTCTCTCTCTCTCTGATCTCTCTCTCTCTCTCTCTCTCTCTCTGATCTCTCTCTCTCTGATCTCTCTCTCTCTGATCTCTCTGATCTCTCTCTCTCTGATCTCTCTCTCTCTGATCTCTCTCTCTCTGATCTCTCTCTCTCTGATCTCTCTCTCTCTCTCTCACTCACTCACTGATATCTCTTGCCCAGACATACGGAGAGCAACTATCGGCAACTTGGCGTACAAATAGTCAACTATTGCGACGACTTTTTCAGCAGACAATGTTCGGCGGCCACTAACTTTGGACAACAATCTGATGGCCACTTCGGCGGCGACGGCGATAGTGGTGGTCGTCGTATTGTGCATTAAAACACCTGACAGATAGGTCGGTCGGTCGGTCGTTCGGTAGTAGTAGTAGTAGTGGTGGTAGTAATTCATGGCCGCTACGACTACTCGGCCACCGCCGCCGCTATTAGACGCACTTCACACACACACACAACCCTTAACACATAAGAGGGGGTGTGGGGTGGGCTTCGGTATATATATATATATATTAAAATAGCAGCTAACCGTCCTTGATGGTTAAAATAACCCCCACTCCCCCTCCCCCGCCACTAATTTAATCATTTAAATCATTAAAACCGTAATTATTGGTTATTTTTAAAAAAATTTATTTTATTACCGCTGTTATAATTAATTAACCGTAAAAAACAATTATTTTTTTAAAAAAAATTCTATTATTAAAATAAAATTATATATATATATATATATATAGTTTATTTATCTGTATTTATCGAAAATAATAAAATTTAACAATTATTTTATTTATTTAGTAATTTTTTTAATTATTATTTTTATTTAATCTTATGATACAATAGATATTATTATTAGATATTAGTAGTTATTATTTATTTTATTTTTTTTAAAATGCAAACATATATATATATATAATTTAAAATGTGTATTAAAATTAAAATATAAATTATTATTATTATTATTATTATTAAAATAGTCTATTGATTCAATGTGTGTATGATGTATATGATTATCAAAAGTTCATAACTTTTTAAAAAAAACTAATATTAATATAAATTCAATAATAATAATAATAATAATTCAATAGTATATTCAATACCAAAAATTAAAAAAAATATATAATATATTAGTAATAAATTTCAACTCATCATAAGTTTTACTGTATATTAAATTTTATTAGTATTTATTATTATTATTATTATTATTATTACAAATATATATACTAGAGATGAATACCAAAACAATTTTATTATTATTATTATTATGAATGTGTGAACCGAACCGAAAAAATTTAGAAAAAAAATTTAAAAAAACCAAACCGTTAATAAAAAAATTTACATTTGTATTTAAGGTAACATTTTACTCAAACTAGACATATATATACATCCGGATGCCAATGTCATTCTGGAAGAAGGTTTTGTGGTCAGATGAGTCTAAATTTGAGATAATTAACACAAAACGTCGCCAAAGAGTGTGGAAAAAGAGAGGCGAAAGTTTAAATGCCGAAAATATATGCCCAACAGTAAAGCACTCAAAATCAGTGATGTTGTGGGGATGTATGACAGGCCAGGGAGTCGGCCATTTGGTTGAAATACCATTAACTATGGATCGCTATGTTTACGTTAATGATATTTTGACCCCACATTTGATTCAGAGCGCAAGAGATCTCCAAATTAACAACGATTTTGTATTTCAAGCCGACAACGATCCGAAACACACATCGAAATTGGCTAAGAAATGGTTGTCTGACAACCATATTGAGACACTTGAGTGGCCACCACAGAGCCCGGACCTCAATATTATTGAGCATTTATGGGATGAATTGGACAGACGTGTTCAAAAAAGCGAAAGAAAAAGTTTTTCTGTGTTTAAAGAATCACTATTTAATGTTTGGAAAAATATACCACAAGAAGTCACCGAAAAACTGATCCAAAGTGTTCCCAGAAGATTACAAGCTGTCGTCGATGCCAGCGGAGGAAATACTTGCTATTAACATCGGTTATACCAATTTAATGCACTTATTTTGTTAATAATTTTTTAAGTTTTGTTTTCACGAAAATACTTTTTGTAATTAATATTTTTACCATTTCTTACTTCTTGAGCTATTTTTATAGATATCTTAATAATTTATTAAATTTTATCAATTGTCTTAGAAATTAGTTAGTCTGATATTTAATTTGATACTAAATTTGTTGTTTTTTCTTATGTAATAAAAAAGTTATTAAAGTTAAAAGTTAATGATATCAATATTTTTGTGATACGAACTTAATTTATATATGTAGTGTATATATAAACTTAAATCAGGATTTTATTTGTAAAAAGTTTTTATTTAAAAAAATATATGTTTAACCAAACCGTCGCGTTTTTCTATACTTTACTATACAGTATAGCATTATAAAGGGCGACACACATTGGATTTCAATTGTATATACAGTATGTATGTGTGTGTATGTGTGTGTGTGTGTATGTGTGTGTATGTGTGTGTATGTGTGTGTGTATGTGTGTGTGTATGTGTATGTATGTGTGTGTATGTGTGTGTA
>NW_026533222.1:130000-150000 GCF_028296485.1 Oppia nitens | reverse complement strand
CAATAAAATTCCCACAAGTTCCCGTATAAATTCCCGGGAAAATAGGTAAAATTTCCAAAAATATAAAAAAAAACTTAAAAAACTTAAAAATTAACAAAAATTTAAATTTTAACAAAAAATAAATATTTTTTAAAAAAATTTTTTAAAATTAATAAAAACTTAAATTTTAACAAAAAAAATAAAATAATGTATTTAAGATTTAAAAATAGTTGATAAAAGCATTAATGATACACTATGAGTTATTTTTAGTATTTTAATAATTTTTAACTTTTAACATAATTAATTTTTTAAACAATACTTAATGTTTATAGTTTGTTATATATTTTTATTTTTATACAAATACTGACTGAATACTACTTATTTAACTCAAATTTCGTTAAAGTTTAATTATATTAAGTACAAAATTGAAAATATTTTTAAATTTTTTATTTAAAATTTAAAAATTATTAATAAAAACATAAGTATTTATTGTTTTATTAACTTCTTAAACTTATATTTAAATTGTAATATGATTACTCTTTTCAACAAATAGGTAATTTTTAATTTTTTAGTTTATTTTAATTAAAATAATGTTATTTTTTGATGACTTTTAACGTTATTTTAACTATTTTTAATCAATAATTAGATTTTTATAAATATTAAAAACATAAAAACACTTACTAAAATAGTATCAACTAAAATTAAAATTTTTATAAATTTCAAAAAAATTTTCGGCGCCTRCGGCGCCGAAATTTTAGGGGGGGGGTCATTTCTCCTCGTTTTTAAGCGACAATTTTTTCAATTTGGTCAAAAAGTCTGGGGGGGGTAAAATCCCAATTTCTCGATCTTAGGGGGGGGTATTTTGGCCTTACCCCCCCCCCCCCCCCCCCTTACTTAACCCTGATATATATATATATATAGTGTCCTAACTTGATGACCAAACACACACATATATATACTGTATATATATATATAACATGTCTTTCATTATCTATAATTACTTGAATGAATTATTTGTGAATTAATTATCTGTATTTTATATATGTATATAAAAAAATATTGCACACAATTATCGATTATAAATACAAATAAATAATTTCAAAAAAAAAAAATCAATTAGAAATTTATTTAGTTAAGTAGTTATTAATAAATGCAAACATATTATATGTATATATATATATTGTTTATTAAAGTTATTAAAATAATAATAATAATAATAATACAGTAGTTATAATATACTGTATGTCCCGATGAGTGAGTGAGTGAGTGAGTGAATGAGAGAACCGGTAGCTTATGGACAGACAGGTATAGACGACTACACCATTAGAAACAAAATCATTCCTCCTCTTCATTATCACTGTCCTCTTCCTCCTCCTCCAACTCTTCCTCCTCATCGTCTTCGTCGTCATCCATTAGTTCCAGTCGTGTCCAATCAAACTCCATGTGCGGACCATTGAATATAATATGTATAGACATTTCCCGTGTATACGATAAGTTGGTCAACAATTTTGGCGAAAATAGAAAATATTGACTATTAGTTCGGACAGATGTTTCCGATATCAGACCAAATACTGATCGTTCATTGTTTTCGTCCATTCCCTGTGAAAACAGACAAACAGTTAGACAGACTGTTAATTATCGGTACAATTGTACGGTAAGAGTGACCAGTTATCTGGTCAATCAAATCAAATACCTGATTGATTTCATCCACGCACCGAAACGGTACGTGCGTTAGCTCCTGGAGTGCGATCATATAGATCATTGTCGATACACTACGTTCGCCGCCCGACTGAAACGATGTCAGCTCCCGGAGCTGTTCGGTGTGACGGAACTTGACTTTGATTGATATACCGTATTCATCGTACGATTCCTTTAATTTAACCGATAATTGAAAAAACAATAAACAATCAAAAAAAAATTACCGATAAATACCAAAAACAATTATTATTTTAGTTTTTTAAGGTTTTATTTACCAAATCGTTTGGCGGCTTATAGAGACCAACTTCGCCGGCATAGTTCAATCGGTCCATAAAATTACCGAAATTCTGGTTAATCCTATCTATTAGGTGTTCCAATGCTGGCAGCCATTGGTTTTTCAGCTGATCCAGACGTTTCTGTTTATCGCTCAGTTCCGATTGCCGGGCCTGTAGGTCACGTCCGCGTCGTTCAATAGTACGCTGTCGTTCGTTATACTGGTCGCGAACAGTATCGTCGGCATCGAGTATACTATTCATACGTAGCCGTAGTGTACCGATATGTGTGTCGATTTCGTCGACCGTATTCGGCAGCGAATCAAACTTTTCACGTGTCTGGTCATCGCAATCGTTAACATCGAAACCCGATTGATCTTTGGCCGCATCCCTCAAACGTTTGGCTTCGCGTTTGATATCGTGTACCACTTCTTCTAGTCGCCGAATTTCTTGATTAATACCTTCGAACTGATTGGTAGCTTTGGCCAGTTTTCGTTCGGCCAGTTGCTGCCGTTGCCGAGCAAAACGATCGACCAGTTTGGCCAATAAATTTTCCGTATTCGATTGGACACATTTTCGGACACATTTGTTCAGATCCGTGGATAAATCGATTAGTTTTTCTTCTAGTTTACCGATACTGTCCTCAGTTTTGCGTTTAATTGCCGGCAAATCGATCGATTGACGCCTATATCGGTCAATTGCCGACAGTTTTTCGTTAATCTTTGTTTCCAATACTAGTTTTTCGTTCTTTTTTTGTTCCAAAAATATCTTTTTATCTTTCGATGACTTTGATTCAGCCGCTAAATCGGCTAATTGTTGTTCAATCAGTTTGATTTCATCGTAAACTCCGGTCAATTTCTCGGTCAATATTTCCAGTTTACGGTTAATCTGTGTCAACTGTTCCCTATCGACAGTCAAATTCAAATAGCGGGCCTCACGTACGGCCGAACTGGTCGTTACCCGATGCTGATCGTATCGTGAGGTAGTAATCACGTGCAACGAGTTTCCCGTATAGATACGTTTGAAACGGCCGAACAGGTCGTTCTGGAAATGTTTATCGGTATCCGAATTGCCGACTGGTATCTGATGCAAGTAACCGGTTTTGCACAGATAGGCCACTACGGTATCGGGTGCGCTAAACATATCGCGTACAGTCGAGTAGACACCGTAACGTTTTAGTCGACTGATATCGCACGAGTCGAACTGATCCAGCGATTCGCGCGGTGCCATCACTACGTTGACCCGTAAGTTGAGTTCCTGTTGTAACGATTGGGTAAACTCCCGCAGGTCGTCGGCATCTTCGCATATGAATGCACTCAGATCGCGGTTATTGATGGCCGACTCGACATATTTGGCCCAATCTGGCCGTTCGATGTCCAATTGGGTCATAATCGGCGGATATATACGCCGTCGGAAACGTTGGTCGTCTTGTTGTTGTAGCCATTCGTACGCTTTATAAGCCGACGGATCCAATTCCCGAAGTTTAGCCAATCGTTTGCGAAATATGTCTTCGATATTACGTTTTTCCACTTCCAGACCATTCTTCTGGATAGCCAACTGATCTCTTTCTTCTTTCAAGCGAACACGCGATTGATTGGATTTTTCAATATCTTTGTTCAGCGAATGTAAACGTTTGACAATATCCTGGATTTGTCTGTCAATGGCTTCCGTATCCAAGCCGTCGCCGTCATCTTCGTTGATATTTTCGTATTGTGTCCGCAAATCCGTTAAATCTGATTCCAGTTTCTTCAATGTTGCCAATCGTTTTCGATCGTTATTTTGTTGTTCAAAATATCGGGACTTTTCTTCGCGTATCTTATCAAACAATTGTTCGATTTTCACTTTTAATGGTTCAATAGATTTGGCCACTGATGCCAACTGTTGGCCCGAATCGGTCTTTTTCTGATGACTCACGGCCGCCGCTTTGCGGGCATTGTTGGTCTCCGATTTTAACGGATCCAATACCCGTTGCAATGTCTGACGATTTTGTTTCTTCTCCAACAGTTCATCCTTAGCCGTCTGATACTCGACTCGTTTGTCTTCGTACTCAATCCACGGCCTCTTCTTTACCAACCACTGGATATCCGTCTTATATTTATCTCGTTCTTCAATCCGACGCAATTCCTCCTCAGCCCGAGCCTGTTGTTCACGTTCGCTACTGATCTGATCCGTTAGGTTACTGTTGATTGCATTCAATTTTTTAATATCTTTGGCCAACGCGACCAGTTGCTGATGATTGTCAAACATTTGCTGATCGCCGGCCGCTTTTTCCGTACATTCCAACAGTGTTTTCTTGTCCATAGCGACAAACTGTAGGACACGTTCCTGGGGTAGGAATTGACACAAATTGTCGACATTGATGTTCAGTTGGTGGGTAAACTCGCGGACAGCCGTACGGGTGGCCTCACGGCCGTTCAGTTTGAACGATGACGTGAATTCAGTTTTCCCTGAAGTTGATGTCGTTTTTTTCTGTATGACCCGTTGGATCAGATAGTTCTTGGCATTGGGTGTGTCGTTGTACAGCTCGATCTCGACCAGTGCCAGATCGCACCCGAATCGGATGTATTCGCCTGTAAGTGATGTAATCAATTACCCGATAAAAACCAATAGCTTATCCATAGCTAATGTATATATTCAATACCTAAATGACCCGATCGGCCAGTAGTGGACGGTTCGCCGCCTAAACCGATAATTATCGAACAGACCAGTGCCGACTTGCCGGTACCGTTCGGACCCAATACCAGATTCAGATGCGGTCCGGCCGTAATCTCTACCCGTTTGTATGTCCTGTGAGACAACAATAACAAGT
The DNA here is from genome assembly GCF_028296485.1 of Oppia nitens. NCBI lineage: Eukaryota > Metazoa > Arthropoda > Arachnida > Sarcoptiformes > Oppiidae > Oppia > Oppia nitens. The sequence goes on along the minus strand of NW_026533222.1, from coordinate 145,242 downwards.
CATCAAAAAGTGTCCGCAAAATGAAATCAATCAATCAATCAAAATGTTTGTTTACATAAAGTCTTTAAGTAAAAGTCGGACCAGATTTCCATTCTTGTAGACAATGGCTGTGTCGTCGTCATCATCGGCGGTTGTATCGGTGGTATTGCGGTCTATATCGCCGCCGCTGCCGCTGTTGGCAACACTTTTTGTCGGTGTCTTCTTCTGGTTGTTGTTGTTGGTGTTGGTGGCGGTCATTGTCTTCGTCGTCGTCGTCGTCATCGTCGTCGCCGCCGAAGACTTATCGGAAACGGTCTTTCGTTTCATTTTTCTTCTTTCGTATCAAACAAAAAACCGATGAAGAAGTGAAAGACACGCCTGAATCACACATTCAGTACTGAATTTAAAATAATAATAATAATAACAATCAATGGGTTATAATATTCTTGTTGTTCGTTGGGATCAGTTATCCGGTGATAATATCCTCAATGATTATATGATATTATTATTATTATTATTATTACATATCGTATGAAATATTATATATATATTAAGTAATAAATAAAATAAAACTTCAAAATAGCGGTCAAAATACTAAACACAAACACAGAGAGAGAGAGTTATAGAGAGAGAGAGAGAGAGAGTTATAGAGAGAGAGAGAGATAGAGAGTTATAGAGAGTTATAGAGAGAGAGAGAGAGAGAGTTATAGAGAGAGAGAGAGATAGAGAGTTATAGAGAGTTATAGAGAGAGAGAGAGAGAGAGAGAGAGAGATAGAGAGAGTTATAGAGTTATAGAGAGAGAGAGAGAGAGAGAGAGATATTGCAGTCATTGAAAAATTGTATTAATGTTATAAAAATGGACATAAATAACGTCGAAAAACATGTGATATCCGATGAATATTATATGTTTGTTTGAAACGACTAATTGACAACATTATTGATGGTATAGTAATTGGGAATAAAATGCGCCAAAAAATATATACTAATAATAATAATAATAATAAACTTCACAATGAATTTGGTATTAATAAAAATAATAATAAAAATTAAAGTTTTTTTTTAACAAATATACAGTATATTTGTATTAATTATTATTATTATTATTATTATTATTATTACAGTTTTAGTTGTATTAGTGTATTGTATTTGCGGTTAAAATAATAATAATAATAATATCAAACAAAACAAAACAAAATTAAAAAAAAAAGTTATGACCAAAAAAAATCAAATCAATCAATTGATCCATTGATTTGATCCATTAATTACCGGCAACTATATAGTCGATTGGCTGTCTCCCGACCCGCGGGAAACCCGATTACCCGATAACACACGCGTGTTATATATCCATACATACAGTGTGTGTAAGTAATCATTGATTTATAACAAAACAAAAACAACAAAAAATTATAACTTTTTTTTTGTTTTGTTTTGTTTGTTTGTATCAATCAATTAGTATTAATAATAATAATAAAACCGATGATTATATTATAGGCCGTAGTCGTCATTGTCATCGGTGGTAAAGACAGACAGACAGACAGACAAACAGCAGTCCAATCAAACACAAACAAACAAACGGAAGTGTTTTTTGGTTTTCAACGCCCGCCCGCGCGGATCAACTACAAGATTATTCAATTGTTTTAAGTGATAGTTGTTGTAGTCGTCGTTACCGACGATCATCATCATGAGGTCATACACGCCGCAGATATCCTGGCATAACAGAGATCCCATACTGAGTGTTGATCTACAGAATCGGGTGCTATCGGCAAACAACGATGGACAGGTGTCCTATAGGATAGCCACCAGCGGCAATGATTCGCATGTTATCATATGGAAGACAACTATCAACGACAACAACAACAACAAGTCGATGGCCACCACCGCCGCTGATAAAAATAAACCCGAATCAACCGGTAAATCAGCGGCCAATAAACGCCTACCCAATGTTACCCTTGAATGTCTGGCCGATCTGACAAAACATCAGCGACCAGTAAATGTGGTTAGATTTTCGCCGAACCCTGAGGACAATATGTTGGCCGCCGGCGATGACGAATGGGTTATCTATTTGTGGCGAATGGAGTCCAACAACAATAACAACAACAACGGCGTCGATAGTAGTGGTGATGTCAAACCCATATCGGCTGTACAGCCGATAGTTGCCAATAGAAACAAACGACAAGAGTTTTGTGTGAAAAACAATGGCAAAAATAGCGAAGAAGAAGAAGACGACGATGAGATACAAATACTGGAACGACAAGCCGACGCCATTTCGTTGACCACCACTACCACCGCAGCCGCTGCCGCCACCGCCTCATCAGTAGTAGTAGTAGAACAGCCGTTCGGCGAAGACGAAGTAATTGCTACGGAAGTATGGAAACCGTGGAAAATATTACGCGGACACGTCCAGGACGTATCGGACGTGTGCTGGTCGCCGGATGGCCAACGTCTGGCATCGGCATCCGTCGATAATACGGCCATCATATGGGACGTAGCCAAGGGTACCAAATTGCATAAGATTGTCGAACACAAGGGTTTCGTTCAGGGCGTTGCCTTCGACCCAATCGGCAAATATGTGGCCACTCTATCGAACGATCGTAATATGCGATTAATTGATGTCAAATCGGGCCGAACTGTTTACCGAGTATGCAAAATGCGTACCGGAGATGATGGCCTCCTCGGCGAAGGTGGCGGCAAAAGTTCGTCCTCCCGATTGTTCTATGACGACACTTTGCGGTCGTTTTGCCGCCGATTGGCGTTCAGTCCCGGCGGCGAGTTTCTCATAGCACCGTCCGGTATATTAGAGCTTAACGATGATAAAAACATCAGCGGCAACGGTGGTGACACCACTACCGCCACCAACAACAGTAACAATGAAGACGCAAACAAATATATAAACACTACTTATATATTTGAAAGAAAATCGTTGAATAAGTATTTAATTAATTAATTAATTAAAAAAAAAATTATTAATTTTTTTCGGTGTGTAATTGTTAAATAATAATTATTATTATTATTTGTTTTCTATTGTTTAGGCCATCATTTTATTTGCCATCGAAAAAGTATACCATTGCTGTCAGCTGTTGTCCAAAATTGTTTAAACTACAAGAAAATATTGAAAATCAATTTCAGTAATTATTTTTTAATTTTTTTTAAAAATTAATTAATTATTAATTGTTTTCTTAATTTACCGATAATTACCGGTACAACAAATATATATATATAGATATCCGTACCGAATAGTGTTTGCAGTGGCCACCCAGGATTCGGTCTATTTTTACGACACACAACAAACGCTGCCGTTCGGTCAGGTATCGCAAATACATTATCTGCGACTAACCGATCTTCAATGGTCGCCCGACGGTCGTATGCTGATTGTTACCTCAACCGACGGTTTTGCCACATTCATTACGTTCGATGCCGGCGAGTTAGGCCAGCCATACGACGGCCCGACCTTTAATTTTGACGAAATAGCGGCGGCTGAGGCGGCGGACGCATCGAAAACATCGCCGGTTAGTACCGGTAAGAACAAAGCAAACAACAACACTACCGTAATAGAGAACAACACATCATCGGCGGCGTCGTCGGTAATGACCACACCTGAAGCGGACAGATCGGCTAAGCCTAAGATATCGACGCCGTCGATAACCAACTTTTTTATACCGAAACGTATAACACCGGGCGTACGGCGGACTCCCGAAACAACAGCAACAGCAGCAGTAGCAGCTGTTCTACCCGAAGGACCGAAACCATTGTCTCAGCAACAAAATCAACAAAACGGTGTCGTCATTGGTGGCCAACAACAACAATCACTACCGACGGCGGCGGTTGCCGTTAAACACGATAAGAGTCCCAATATATTGATTCCCCGAAAAAAGATTAAACTGACACCCATTGAGACAATTGATTTAGTTTAGGTGTCAAATCATTTATATATATAATTAGTTAACTAATTAATTTTAATCTAATTTTAATAATAATAATAATAATAATAATTAAATATAATTGTTTACAACAATAACAACATTAATTGTGTGTATATATATTTATTGTGTATTATTGTTATTATTAGTCACCCACACTCCCCCCCCCCCCCCATTAATATGCGCCCCACCCCACCCCCTACCTCCTCACATCCTATTTGTAATTCTACATACATATTATGAAATGAAATATTTTAGAAATTTTAAATAATAATAATAATAATTATAAATCTTTTATACAATAATTTAATTAAAATAATAATTAATTATTTAATTAATTTTTTTTGAGTATTTTTTTTATCTAACTTTTTTTGTTTTGTTTTTAAGTAAAAGTGAATATTTATTTTAATTATAATTAATTAATTAATGAATATTTTATATACAGTATATATATTTTAAAAATTATTTCACAATTATTATCTATAATTTTTTTGTACAGCAATTTTCTAAAAAATATTTTAGTCAACAAAAAATTAAATAATTAATTAATTACTCATTTTTTTATCACCGAAAATAATTGCAACTTTGATTTAGATATTTTTAAAACAAATAAATTATAAAAATTTTAAATACATTTATGATTATTTAATGTTTTTATTCTCTATGCATACAAACAAATTGAATGATATTTATTGAATGGATATAATATTTTTGTATTTAAAAAAAATTAATTAATTTGTTAATAACTTTTGTTTGTTTGTTTGAAATTATTTATATTAAATATAAATTACAATTATATATATACAATAAATATATCTTAAAATTTTTAAATAATATATTATTTATTATTATATATTTATATTTACAGTAATATAATATGGTTTAATTTGATTTTATTTTACACTTTAATTAAATACACTTATTTTATTTAATTATTTTATTTTAAATATTATATACAGAATAAGTTAAATATCATTTTTATTTTATTAAATATAAGTTTTTTATTTAATTTAATTAAATTTTTATATATTTATATAGTGTTTAATGTACAGTAAATGAATTATGATTTATGAAAATCAAGGTTTACTTATATATATATAATATAAGTAAATAACTTTAACACTACTATTACTGTAATAATAATAATAATAAATTTTATAAATTTATTTTATTATTATTATTATTTATAATAATAATATAAAACTAACGAAAATGTATTATTATTATTATTATTATTATATAATATCGCTATTACTTATGGCTCAATAATTTACTTTAAGTTTAGTATTATTATTATTATTTTGATAACTTTTAAAACGCTATTTAATGAATATTTATGACTTTTTATGACTATTTTTTTTCGGTGTAGAAAATAAAACTAATATATATATATATATATATATATATATATATATATATATATAAAACTGGCAAAAAATACTGTATATTTAAAATCTAAAACACATAGCGTTTTATATATATATTATTATTATTAAATAAAAAACATATAAATATTTTTTTTGTCTGTTATTTTTACCAACAATTTAATAATAAGACACTACTTGAAGAAAAATATATTATTATTATTATTATTATTTTTACAGTAAAAACAAACATTAGTTTTTTTAAACAAAAAAAAACATAAAATATTTTTGTAATTAAAGATTTTTTTTTTTTGAACAAATTTGTTTCAAACAACAAAAAAACTAATTAAATAATTACTTATATATTAGTGAAGTTTTTTTTGTTGTTGACAACAAAAAAAAATAATCTAAAATTAATTAGAAATATAATAAAGTTTTATAATACACTTTATTGTAACAAAAAAATTTTGTTAAAATTTAAAATCATTAATTAATTAATTTTTTAAAGAAAAAAAGGCATTAGAGAGAAAGCTAAAAAAATAATTTTATTTATTTATTATTTTTTTTAAATAAATTTAATATTAATTATTTAAATAAATAATGATTTTTTAATATATATATAATACTGTCATTAGTTAATTAAAAATGCATTTTATAAGTTATATAACTAAAAAAAATTATTTGTTTTTTACACAAAAAAACAACTAATTATATATATATATCTCTGTTTTTTCATAATCTCTCTGTTTTTTTTTAAATTTTGTTTAAGTAGTCATTAAAAAGGCATTTATTTAATTATTTTTAACAAACAAAAAATAATTATAATATATTTTTAAAAGACAATAAAAAAACAAAAAAAAATCTCATAATTATTTTTTTTGATGCTAATCACTATAATGAATGACTAGAATTAAACATTAATTAAACATTTAATTAATTATTAAATAATTACATATATGTATATACAGTATATATATATATATAACTATTGTATTGTTTTTGTACACATAAATACTATATACATTATATATACAGGTATATTTACATAACCTTTGACCCCCTATCAATAATAAGTGGGTTATCAGTGGGGGTGATCAGGAGGGGGGTCACTTTAAACGTTGGGTAACGTTAGCCAATGCAACGGCCAGTGCCTGTAATGCACTGAACGGGTATTGAAAGTCCAATGTATAGGCATTGCCATCAATTCGGCCGAATTGCATAACCTATTAAATAACAACAACAATATATATATTATAATACAATAATAAGTATATATATATATCATATATTATATATATATATATATATATATATATATATCACTATATCTACTACTGTATTAACCAATTACAAGAATATTCTGTATATTGTTGTTGTTGTTGTTTAATATATTTTCTATTATATATATAATAGAAAATATATTAAACAACAATAATATACAGAATATTCTTGTAATGAGTTAATACAATAGTAGATATAGTGATAAAGTTTTTTTTATTAAAAAAATTGTTTATTTAGTATATTATTTACGCAAACTATACTATAGTATAATACTATAATAATTATCCCTATAATACCCGCTACTTATTTTAGGGTCAAATAATTTTCATTTATTTTTTTTTGGGTGATAATTATCATTATCACTAATACGACTACTACTACTACTACTACTTGATTTTTGTGGCTTATGTTGAAATTATTTAAGCTATATATATATATATATATAATATATAATAATTAGGTCGACATTTAATTACTTTCATTATACTGTATTTACGTTATACTAGATAATGATAATAGCGTTAAATATTTTCATTATTATTATATACGGATTATACTGTAGTATAGTATACATTGGATATAATAATAAAAATTATTGTCTCATTAGTTATTCAAATGTTAAAATTAATTTTCCTAAATATTATATTATATTATATATTATATACTATATTAACTCTACTATAATATGTAAAGTGAATAACACATATTGTAATATACGGTACATTAGTATATATATATATATTATATACTAGTATTGAATACATAACATTATATATATATATATATATATATATATAAAATATAATATAATATAAATTTGCATATATTTGCATATATTTATTATTATATTATATATTGAATATTTAATTTATACAACAAAAAAATTAACTAAAAATTAATGAATAAATAAGTAATCTAATTAAAAATAAAATAAAATTATGCTTAAATTACATTAGATTGAAAATGATAAATTTAAGTTTAAAAAATAAAATCATTATTTTTTGTAAAAAAATAATTTAAAACCTATAGCTAATAATTATAAATATAGAATATTTTTAATTTTATATCAAATTTATAATCAATATTATAATAATTACCTAGATATTAAATATATATATAATAATATTAATATAATTATTTGATATTTGATTGTTGAAAAAAATAATAATATTATATTTATAAATATATATATATATTTAGTTTAAATAATAATTTATAGATAAAACCAAAAAATAAAAGCAATTAAAAATGAAAATATAAATAATAATTCAATTGAATTATAATTAATATTATAATTTTCATATACTCTATATATATATTAGTATATACTGATAACTGTAGTAAAGGTGCCTATGAGGGTGGGGTGGTACGGGAAAATAGGTTTCGGGAAAGGGGGGTTACGGGAATAGGGAGTTACGGGAATAGGGGTTCCGGGAAAAGCGGTTACATGAATAGGGGTTACAGGAATAGGGGTTACTGGGAAAGAGGGGGTTACAGGGAGGTCAGTTAGTTTTTTTCAAACAAAAAAATAAATAAATTATTAGCACATACCTGTTTGCCCTGGTATTCAATTTGGAAATTTTTGGCCGATTCCTGTGTAACCCGACCGCCGAAATCCAATTGATAGACTTGGCTGACCTCATTCCAAAGGGGGGCCTTATTATGCAATGTAAACTCACGATAGGTTTCCCGATGTCGGCCACTGCCACTACCGTTCAGGTCGTCCTCTTTCGATGATTCGCCGCCTCTGGGTTTCACACGACTGTTACGGCGTTTCATTTTGAATTTATTTTTCTTCGCCAAGAAGTGGTTCCGCCGCTGAAACGATTCAAGATTCTGGTAATCATTGTTGTTGTTGTTGTCCATTACTGGCTGTTGGTGTTGGTGTTGTTGTTGATGATGACCATCGATGTAGACATCGTTGTCGTCGTCGTCGTCATCATCGCTGGTCTGATCCGTTTCGGAACTACAGTCCAAATAGTTTAGTCTAAAAATGAAAAAAATTAAAAATAATTATTATTTTTTGTTTAAATTATTTTTATAATAATTGATTAATAGGTTTCCTTATATAAGTTAATACTATTATTAATATTATTGATATATATAGATATATACAATAAATGTGTGGTAAATATTATGTAAAAAACAATTTTCAAATAATAATAAATATTATTTTTTTTATTTTTCTATTGATATAATTATATATATATATAATATTTATTTTAAAATTATTTTTTGTTTAAATTATTTTATAATAATTGATTAATAGATGCATAAGGTTTCCTTATATAAGTTATATATTATATTATTGATATATATATATATACAGTAAATGTGTGGTAAATATTATGTGAAAAACAATTTTCAAATAATAAATATTATTTTTGATTTTTCTATTGATTAATATATTAATATAATAAATAATATTTATTATTTAAAAAATTGTTTTTCACATTACATTTACAAACATTTACTATATATATATATATATATATATATATATATATAGTACAATATTAACTTATATAATACTTAAATAATAATTATATAGTAATAGTAATAATTTATATATTTTTTAATAATAATATATTTTTAAAAATAAAAATATTGATTTTTTCTCTTTATATTATAAACATATTTTTGTTTGAATTTTGTTTTATTTGTATTATTATTATTATACTGTGAAACCCAACAACATAAATATTTTTCATAAAAAAAAATAAATAATAAATTGTAATAAATATTTACATAGAGTTTATTATTAATATAATACTATATATATATATATATATATATATATATATTTTCAATTTACTTATTTGATTTAATACTTTTTTAAAAAATAAAATAAAAATAAAATAAAATTCTCTATAACTTTATGACTAATCAAATAAAATAAAATAATAAAATTAAAAAAATATATATATATAATTTAATAAAATAATCAATATTTACATAGCATAATAAAAAAATAATTTTATGTTAAGATTATATTGACATATATTTATATATATATATAATAAATACTTTATTTTTTAAACATTTTTTTTGTTTAATAACTTTGAAAACTTTTTTTTAAAGTACAGTATTATTATAATTATTATTAATTATAAATAATCATAATATTTTTTAAAAATAATATAATATTTGATTAGCTATTCAAATAAAATACATACAGAATAAATACTGTATATTATATATTAAAATTTATATAATAATAATAAAGTAAAAACAAATCACATAAATGTATACATAATAGCTTGAAATACAGTATTATAATAATAAATACTATTATTTTGTTGTTGATATCATAATAATTAATTTATATTGAAATTAATGGGTCTAATGGAGTGTAAATTGGATTTTAATTTTTTGTTGTTGTATTGTACTTATACTGTACTTACAGTATAGCCTTATATATAATATTAAATTAAATCATAATAATGATAATATACTGTACTCTTATAATTTATAGTACTATATATATACAGTATATATACTGTAAGTATGATATAAATTGAACATAAATATAACTTAATAATAATAATAATAATAATAATAATATCGTAAATAGCTTTACTAATAACTTTTATCATTATTATTTTTATTATCATATTAACTGAATTCATTAAATATTAACTATATTAAGTCATATACCGGTATATATATATATATATATATATATATATATATATATATATATATATATATATAGCGGTATATAAATTATATATAAAATCTAATATAATATAATAATATATAATAGAAATCAAAATATTTTGTTTTTAACGCTATTTTCACATAACTTACATAAAATTTATACTGAATTTAACTTATATTATATACATTATATATACCGCATGTATGTGTATATAGTATATAGTACTATAATATATACTGTATATAAACTTATGACCCTATAATCAATGATTATTTTTTTTATTATTATTATTATCTCATAAAATTTTTTTTAATCATATAATTATTATTAATTTTTTTATTAATTTTATTTACGCCTATCTATTATACTGCTGTATAATGTATGGTAGATAAGGTATCTATAGATATGTACACTTAATATACAGTATAAACTGTGTACAGTGTGTAACTGTGTTTTATAACTAATAAATTAATTTTTAAAAAAATTTTAAAAATGTTTTTCGAATACAGAATATTCCTTAACAACAAAATCAAAATATAAAATAATAATTATTATTCTTATAAAAAAAATTAAAAATCTAGTTTTTTTGAATACAGAATATTCTTTCACAAAATAAAAATCAAAATAATAATTATTATAAAAAATAAAAATCTAGTTTTTGAATACAGAATATTCCTTAACAACAAAATCAAAATAATAATAATTATTATTATTATTAACAATAAAAAAAACACTTACTTTTGTTTCATTACTTTCTTTAACATCATTGGACTATACAGTAGACTCTTGCCCTGAGATGTGCGCCTCTTTTGTTGTTGCGTTTGTTGTTGACGGGCGGCGACGCCCAACAGTGGCGAAGCCGGTAGACTACGATTGATAAGCGATGCCGACGATAACGGCAACCGACTCGAGGCAGCGGCGGCCGCAGTGTTAGCACGTGTTGTAGCGGTCATCGGCATAATAGTCTCAATACTACTGGGACTGGTGGCGGCGGTGGTGGCCAACAGTGCGTGCGGTAGACTACCCCGATGTCTGTTCAAATAGGGCGGCCTATTATGGACCAGTGCTGGCGGCGCGGATAATAGCAGCGGCGGCGGCGGCGGATCAGTGTTGTTGATGTCCGTACGGGACGTACTCCTTGAACGTGAGGTCATCGACGCCAGCGATGCTATCTTATCAAACAAATCGGCCGATAATGACGCCGACGATAACGATGTCGATGACGATGGTGTTGTTGTCTGTACGGAACAACTGTTAGTAGTGGTAGTAGTAGTCATCATCGGGCGATGGTTTGAGCACTGATTTGTTGAGCAGCTGCTGAAGACACTGGTATTGGATGAACCCGTGGTGGTTGTGGTTGTGGTCAACAAAAACTTTTTGTCCTTAAGTTTACTATTATTATTAGTATTGGGTTTCATGGCTAGACATTTGGTGGTCACATATGAAGAGGAGTCGGCGGCGGCGACAGTATTATCACAATAGTCCGGATAGTCGTTATCGGCTTCGGTATCTGTTTCGTCAAATGATCGGTTGTTTGGACAAGAGTTTGGATGATTGTGTCGTTGCTGATGATGATGGTTATGATGGTTATGATGGGCATCAATATTATGGCACTGTTTTATTGTTGTTGTTGTTGGTGGTGGTGGTGGTGTCGGGGCTTTCAATGTTAGCCGACGCTGTTTACTGCTATTAGTTTGACTATAACTAGTGTGAGGACCGGTGGCAGCGGCGGCGGCGGCGGCGGCGGCCGTAGCGGTAGAGGTAATGGTACGACACTTTTGATAGCCGACTACAGACGGTTGCCGCGACAACAGCAACGAGTCGGCGGCGGCACTGTCGGTGGCTTCGGTATCGATGTCGTCGATATAACGAAAATCGTTTGTCGTTGTTGTTGTTGTTGAGGTGATCAGCGATTTCTGGTCAATAGCCGACTCCGAATGCAGTGCCGATAGTGCGCCCCACGTGCCAGTACTGGCCATTACCGATGTCGGCGATGCGGAAGCAGCGGTGGCAACACCACCACCGAAACTAGTAGAATAACCGCCGCCGCCGATTCCACGGCGTTGATGTTTAGGACTGGATACTGACGCCGCCGTTACCGCTGCATATTTAGCGGCCACAATAGTGGTAACATTGGTGGTGGCCGCGCCGTTAGTTGATTCAGAGCGGCGACTCTGTTGGGCGGCAGCCGTAGTCAAATCGGATTCAATACACGAAACACTTGATTTGCGGGGACTTTCCTTTTTGTGGGTAATCTTATAGCGCATGGATTTTGGCGGCGAAACGTTTGGCGAATCGGGTGTAGTGTTGGCGGTAGTGGATGTCTTGTGGTGACAATGATCACTGTTGTTGTTGTTCAGATTGATCAGTGCCATTGAATGGTGCAACGGTTCCAATGGACACTTACCGCCGCCGCCGCCAACACTATTTAGCGAATAATAACTAACGGGTAGTTCGGCGGCGGCGGCTGTAAAACGTTTGGCAGCCAATCGGCTAAACGAGTCGTCAGCCGATGACTGCTGCTGATGATGATGATTGTGGTAGTAGTGATGATCACTGACAACAGGAGCGACAACCGATTTGGACTCAATTATCGGCGAAAACAGTGTCTGAGTTGTCTTTTCCAGGGCTGTCAACGAGTTTAGTAAATCGGTAATCGACTGGAAACTGGTTTGCGTCGATATTGTCGATGATATGGCGGTGTTGTTGGCGGTGTTGGGACCACCAGTCGTTGTCATCGTTGGTTTGACTGTTGTCGTAGTGGTAGCCGTACTGGGAATCGGATGTACTGTCGATGACGGACCGCTGCCGCTGCCGCTACTCATCTCCAGATAGTGTAGGTCGCCGTGTATTTGTAATGTCAGAAACTCTTCACCACTGGCCGCGGCTGCGGCAGCGGCAGCAGCGGCGGCTCCTGTAGTAAAATCATTGACCGATCGGCTACTAAACTGATAGGTTGGCCGCTTTTCGGGCGATACAGTTGTCCGGTTGTTTTGGCCGCCAAACAACAACATATTATTATTAGTATTGTTGTTGGCATTGCCGGTATTATTGTTGGCCAGTAGACTACTTTTGAACGGTGTCATCGGTGCAATGGGTACACTTGAATCCATGTCCATCATATAGGACATGGCCGCTTCGTCCTCCGAGTCCGATGACATCATTATCATCGATCCGTTATTATTATTATTATTGGTTTCGTAGCCTTTAATCGGTGAACAACAATAGGATGGATACGACGGATCGGCGCCCCGTTTTTCGCCCAACTCTTTGATCGACAGTGTCATCTGCCGTGGCTGTAGATGCAATAGACTGGTCCGATAGGTAATTGAGCCCAATTGGGACGGTAGCCAATCGCTGAGGCCAAGTATCTTGAATTTGGTACCCCATATATTGGATGTAACCAATACTAGCTTTTCGTGTTCGGGCAGTTCGTCCGGGTATTTGTGGGGCGACGTCGCCGATACCGCCGATGATGACGACCCGCCGCCACCAGTGCTACCGGTGTTTGACGTTAAGGACGTATTGGACGACTCGTTACTACTGTTGTTGTTGTTGTTGCGCGACGACCGCCGCTGAAAGTGATGACGAAAGCGCCGACGTCTACGTCTAGTCGATGGCGATTGTTGACTACCGGCGCCGCTGCCGCCACCGCCGACGCCAAACGGGTCGTCGCATTCGCTGTCCTCCGATGAGGTGGCGTACGGTGTCGATCCACCCGACGATTGGCCACTGCCGGTAGTGGTGGTAGTGGCCGGCCTATCGAGTTGCGGATCGTAGATAACAAATTCGGGTTTCAATTTTGAGGCCCGTTTACCCTTGAGTATCGGTACGAGTCCGCCAAGATATTCCAGATACAGTATATAGGTTGTACTGCTGGTCAGATAGTCGTCCTCTTCGTGCCGTATCATTGTACAGTGCAATCGGGTATTATTGTCGGGCGGTTTCGATACAAAATCACGCAATTGGGTCAGATCGGGTAGATAGCACTGTAGAGTCGGATGAAATAGTTGGGCCACTGATGACTGCAAACGCCCGGGTAGTGGCAATTGATCGGTACATTTGTCATCGGCACCCGGTGCCAGACAACCATATATGGACAGTTTGGACAGTAACTGTAAAGTGGGTATACGTTTGGTTATCCATGCAATATATAGTACAGGACCGGTAGCTATGAACAGTCGTTTGTCCGAATGACCCCATGTTATGGCCGTAATCGGGTATTGTTGACACTCCAGTTCGTAGCGGAGTCTCAATTGACCGGTATATGTATAGAACATCAGGACATTACGATAGGTAAACGAATGGTCACCGCTTAGCGGATCCAATCGTGATTCCCTGATCTGATGGCCGGCAATGGCCAACAGTTCGCCATTGTTTGACCACTCAATTTTGGTGGACAACAGCTGCGATCGGATGATAATCGGAAACAAGTCGTCATAGTTTTGCATGATATAGATGGTACCCTCGATAAAGGTAACGGCCAGCGAGTGTACGGGTAGTTTAGCGGCTGCGGCGGTGGCAGTGGTGGAGGCGTTGCCGGTAGTGTTGGTCTCGGAAGTGCTACCATTGATGTTGTTGTTGTTGTTGGTCTTCAGCAGCAGCAGCTGTTGCTGCTGCTGCTGGTCATCCGTGTCGTCCATTTTGAACTTTTCGCACGACCAGCACATATGGGTAATGGCTATACCTTCCTGTATGGATACCTGGGCGACCATTGTACCATGGACATCTATAACTATATAAACAAAAAAATAAAACAATATATATATATAATTTTTACTAATTTTAAAAAAAAATTAATTACAAACCCCATCCCCTCCCCCCTATATATATATATGAGATATTAATTTAGCTAAATATAAATATTTCATCTAGGTATTTTTTGTTTTTTTTAAAATAAAATTGCTTAAAATACATGTATAAATAAAAAATTAATAATTAATTAAATACCCTTATATATAGGATATATTAATTTAGCTTAATTTAAATATAAGTATTTCATCTAGGTATTTTTTGTTTTTTTAAAAATAAAATTGCTT
>NW_026533222.1:117500-127500 GCF_028296485.1 Oppia nitens | reverse complement strand
ACCCTCTCTCTCTATCAATCACTACACACACATACCATTGAAACACATCCAACAACAACAAGACAACAAAATAATTATAATTATATTAATATTTATTAAATCAACAAAAAAATTTTTTTTGGATATATAAATATACTGTATATTACATTAATACTGATATTTACAACAAAAAAACAAACAAATATATAGTAAAACACATTAATTAAGTTTAACGTATATAAAGAAAAACAACACTAAATTCAATGATAATTATTTGCAAACATTAAACTAAAAAACTTTTTGTTTTGTTTTTGTTTTGACATAAAAATCAATTAACATAACATGACATACCCTAACAATATATATATATATTATATACTAACTGTGCGATTAAATAGATGCGATAATATGTGTGCTAAAAGTTTTTAGTTTTTTTTGTACTGTATTTTTAGCTTTGATAAGCAATTGCATTGACAATGATATCAATTTAAAAAAAAATTTTAGACAAAAAAATCTAATTTTTTTAAATTTTATTTTTATTTTTGGTGTACTTTAATGTTGTTGTATTATATTCAAACATATATATACATATACATATATAACATATATATATACTAATATACTAATAAATTTTAATTGCTACACAAAAAAATAACCATGATAATTTTTTGTTATAAACAAAATAATATGATACTTAAATTTTAGACGACATATAAAAATATATATTTTTTAGAAAAATTACAGGAAATTTTTTTAGTTCATAATTTTGTTGATATAATTAAATTAAAAAAATATATATAAATACTATTTTTGTTTTTATCATTGACTACCAGTTAAGTTTATTAATAGTCTATTATTATTATTATTATTATTATCATTAATAACTTTTTTTATATAAATATATTAATACTATTATTAGTATTTCTAATAATAACTCATCAAT
The DNA here is from genome assembly GCF_028296485.1 of Oppia nitens. Lineage (NCBI taxonomy): Eukaryota > Metazoa > Arthropoda > Arachnida > Sarcoptiformes > Oppiidae > Oppia > Oppia nitens. The sequence goes on along the minus strand of NW_026533222.1, from coordinate 126,578 downwards.
AATTATTATATTTTTTTTGTTTGTAAACTACAATATAATAAAAACTCATTATTATTATTATCATATAACATGAAAATATATTGATTATTAATAATAATAATAATAATAATAATACTATAAATAAATATATAATTTATTAAATAATATATTAATAAAACAAATTTATATAATAATTACTAAATATATTTTTGTTATATAATAAATATTTATTAATATTGATAATAATATTAATAATAATAATTACCGATAATCGGGTAACTATTAAACTAAACTAATAGATAGATAGCTAATCAATAGTAATACTAATAATTACCGATAATCGGGTAACTAAACTAAACTAATAGATCAATATAATAATAATAATAATAATAATCAATAATTACCGAGTATATGGCCACTTGATGTACCAAATATGACCATCTGGTCATCGGGCGACCAAATACCGCAACTAATCGTACAACTATCCAGATTGAGCATCGACGACCAGTAACGTTGGCCACTAACCGATCCGACCAATACAAATCCGTCCATATAGCATATCAAGGCCATACGGCCGTCGTGTGACCACGAAAAATCGGTAACCTGTGTATTGCGGTCGTTGATCAACTCGATTGACCACCGACCCTCGTATTTGATCCAAACAAATATGATACCCGTACTGTCGCAAGTGGCCAACTTCTGATAGGGTTCATTCCACTTGACCAGAGTTATCTCCGATCGATGCCCCCGTAGGTTATAGTTGGTACGCGGCGGTAGTTCCGTGGCTGCTGCGGCGGCCGCTGCAGCTGTTGCCGTGGCCGCTGCAGCTGCAGCTGCCGATGGCCCGGTGGTAGTTGGTTTAGCGGCGGTCGACAAACGCGATCGGCTAGTAGTATAGGTAACGCCAACAATACCGCGGGTATTGCCCGACCCGAGCCAACCGTCCTGATAGTAGTTTTGGCGATTCAGTTTCCAGCCGTCATCATCAGCGGCTGCCGCTGAGGTCGCGGACACCCCGTTGTTGTTGTTGTTGTTATTATTATTGTTGTTGTTTGAGTTGTTGGCCTGTAGTAGACCGTCGGGTACTTTGCCCATCCATGACAGGGACAGTATGTTACTGTCCGAATAGGACGACGGCCTACCAATACGTTCAATGTGTAAATGCATTGTTAGTATTATAGTTAGTATTGCTTCTCATAATATGGATGTATAGATGATTTGGTTATCAATTTGATTATTACTAGTAGTAGTAGTAGTAGTTGTATGACATATATGATGGCTAACTGTCCTCTCGTTGTTATCGTTAGTATTGTTGTCGTCGATGTTAGCCATAGTTTGTGTGATAACTTGTCATCAATTTTATTACTATTACTATATGTTTGGGATTCACACCATTTGTTTTATTTATTTATTTTTTTGTGATAAACTATTATATCATTTATCTTCACATTATTATTATTATTATCTTTATATTCAGATTATAATATACTATAGTATATAAAATAAAATATTAAAAAAAGGTTTATATATATATGTTATTAATTATATATATAATATTAATACATATATCAGTAATAATAAAATTATTATTATCGTTATATTCAATAATAATAATAATAATAATTTGTAATAATATTGTATAACTGTTGCCAATATTCGTGTTGTTTAATCATTTTCTATATATTTATATATATATATATATTATATATCGTATTTATATATATATTGATATATATATAAATATCTTATTATTGATGTCACAGAATATATTCAATATTATTATTATTATTATTATAAATTAATTTATTGTTTTTTAAAGATATATAATATTAATAGTTATTAAATGCTATTACTATTACTACATATTAATACTTTATATAATATATATGTATTTTTTAATAAATATATAAATAAATTTTTTTTATATACCTTTTCTGGATATTAGATGTCAATAGTAATAACACATAATTGTCAGACAATTGTTGTTTTTAATCCATACATCAAAAAAATAATTGTTGTTTAATATATATATATATATATCTATAACTTATATCTATATATATATTGATATATTCTTGATATTAATATACATACACAACAACAACACTTCCCACACAAATATATTATTATTATTATTATTGTTAATGTTATTGCATTGTAATATCAATATAATATATATATAATATTTCACAATCAATTGATTTTAATATTGTTATATCATATTATTATTATATATATATATATATTTATATAGTATATATATAATAGATAGTATATATATAATCAATTTGGTTGATCCACACAAATCACACACACATAAACAAAATAATTAAAAATTATTTATAGTATTATTATTATATAATAGTTTTTAATTTATAATTAATAATATTATTTAGTAGTAGTAGTAATAATAGGACTTTTTATATTTAGTATTTAGTTACTAATAATAATATTATTTATTATTTTTTTTGAGACAATATATTATTACAATTATTATTATATTAGATTACATTCTCATATATATATATAAATCAATGGCAATGTTATTATTATCATTTAATATTTAATATAATACTGTATATTAGTATTATTCAATTGTTACCCACCATTGAAGGGACAGTAGGTTTTTATGTGGGGGTGAGGATGTTCACCATTGAACTACTAAATAATACCACCACCAAAAAAACAATAACATTACATTTTTATTTTGATTTTATAATATATATATATATATATATATTTGGTATATACTGTATATATGTTATACTATAAGTGCCATTCAATGCTAAACATGTATTAAACACAACACATATACAGAGCACATACACACACACTGTATGATAGAGAGAGAGAGAGAGAGACTAAAAACTGTTTGATATGAGAGAGAGAGCATCGCATCACTACTGCCATCACTACTACTACTACTACTTTATATCGATTGGAGTGTACTCTCTCTCTCAGTCTCTCTCTCTCTCTCTCTCTCTCTCTCTCTCTCTCTCTCTCTCTCTCTCTCTCTCTCTCTCTCTCTCTCTCTCTCACTCTTTCTCTTTCAGTCTCTCTCTCTTTCTATCCCACTATCCATTAGGGAGAGACCGTTGTTACCCATATAACAGTGCGCTCATGTCTCTTATGGATATACCTAACAAATATATATATATATATACACATATACTGTATATATATATATATATAGTGTACTATATATATACAGTATTTAGTAGTACACTATATAGCATACAATCGCTATTTGTTATACTATACTGTAAACTAACTCTATCTCTCTCTCTCTCTCTCTCTCTCTCTCTCTCTTTACTCACTCTCACTCTCCCATTACTATTATTATCAATCTGTGTATGGTTTATACAAACTGGTAGTACAGTGTGTGTGTGTGTTTGAAGTACAGTATGTCTGAACCAAAAAAAAACACAAAGAGTGAGTGAGTGAGTGAGAGAGAGTGAGAGAGAGAGAGAGAGAGAGAGAGAGAGAGAGAGAGAGAGAGAGAGAGAGAGAGAGAGAGAGAGCTTATGGATCAATAGAAAGGTTGAGCCAATAATGTTAAGCAATCCATTACATTGGCTTTATATATATATATATATATATATATATATATATATATATATATAGTATATATAGACTGCATATATGTATACTTTATGATCTCTCTCTCTCTCTCTCTCTCTCTCTCTCTCTCTCTCTCTCTTATAAAAGATAGTAAAAAGATTTATCAATAGATATACAGTATATTCTGTATATACTGTATTGTATGCATGTATTAGGCTGTCTATCTCTAGATAGCCCTATCTCTATATACTGTATGTACTTTATATATACTGTAAGTGTATTGAAAATATTTTTTTTTGAAGCCAACAAAATAATATGTCATTTATTGAGATTTATATAATATATTATATAATAATAATATAAGATATAAATATACTTTTTATATATATATATATAAATTGAATGGTAATCACCGTATAGTACAGTACAGGTATACCTGAATAATATAATTGGAAAATACAATTATATAATAGTATATTAAAAAAAAACTTAAATACTTGTAATATATAAATATAATATCAAAACTATATATAATTAGAAATATTTGTTATAAAAAAAAATTATTAATAGTTATTCATAATTTTAATGACTATTTTTCATAAATATTTATTTATATTATAGTAAATTAAATTATTTTTTTTGTTTAATAATAATAATAATAATAATAATCAATATTTTTATTAAGAAAGTCAAACAAATATATATATATATATGATATAAATATAAAAAAATCTAATAATAATAATAATTATATTTTTATTATATTTTTATATATAAACACATTATTAACATAACATGTATTTTATAAATTACTTTATTATTTAAAAGAAAAAATAAGATATTTTTATAATAATAATAATAAGTATTTATTTTATTTTAGATAATTTTGTTTAATATATCGATTTTTTAGTTACATTTTTTAAATAAATATATATATATAGTAGTATAATATGTATTAAATAGAAATATTAAAAATAAAACAATAAATCAAATAAAATATTAGCAAAAAAATATATAAATAAACTAATATCACATTTAATATTAATATATATATATATATATAAATCAAATACTAAAATAAAATAAAAAATATAAATATTATTGGCGTTAAAAAAATCAAAGTTATATTACAATATAATTATTATTATTATTATTATTAGTATATATTTTTATACAGTATTTTTTGACAGTAATTATAATATACATAAAGAATATATATATAAATAAAATGAAAACATATAAAAATAAAAACAATATTTAATTACTATAATACTCTATATATATATATATATATATATTATATGTAAAATTGTTGTGAAACAAAACAAAAAAAAACAATACATATGTTAAAAAATAGTAATTATTTTCTAAACATTATTTAGAAATAAATTATATATATATTTATAATGTTTTTATATACTGTATATATATTTTTTTGTTGCATTTTATTAACAAATATATTGATATTAAATAATTATGCTTAAAATAAAATATGGTGTAAAAGTTTTTTTTTGTCTACCCATACATATGTAATGTAAATAATACCTATTCAATAATCATATATATATATATATATATATATATATATATAATATTAAATGAAACTTAGTTGAGAATGCTAGAAAGCATTGCCAGAAACAAATTTTTTTTAAATGACAAAAAGTTAATTTAATTTAGTTATATAAAATTTAGTTCTAATAGATTAGTATTCAAATATTTTTATAATAAAATAGTAATCTATTTTTTCATTTATTCTAACTTAACAATAGTTAATTAATTAATTTTTAGTAAAAAATGAGTGTGGTTTATATTTTTTACACACATTTATAATAATATTAATATTTATAATAATTTATTTAATTTATTTAATTTATTTAATTTAGGTTAGATAATAATTACCTAATTTAAGATAGGTTAGGTTAAATTGAATAAATAAATATGATAATTAAATAATTTAAAATAATATAATAATTTATAATTTACAATTATTTAATATATTTAAATCACTTAATTTAGAATAGGTTAAGTTAAGTTATATTAAGTTAAATACTTAATTATAATTAGAAGATAATTTATTATAATTTTATGATTTATAATAATTAAATAATTTATAATAAATAATTTATTTAATAGATTGAAATTACCAAATTTATGATAAATAAAGTTAAGTTAATTTAATAATTAATTATAATAAATCATTTATTTTAATTAAATTATTTATTTAAACTTTTATAATTACCCAATTTAGGATAGGTTAGGTTAAATTGAATAGTAAAATATGATAATTAAATAATTTATTATAATTAAATAATCTATTTTAATTAAAATATTTATTAGAATTAAATGACTCTTATAACTAATTTATTATAGTAATTTAATAATTTATTATGATTAAACTATATTTAAAAGATAAAAATTACCTAGTTTATGATAATTAAATAATTAAATAATTAAATAATTAAATAATTAAATAATTAAATAATTAAATAATTAAATAATTAAATAATTAAATAATTAAATAATTAAATAATTAAATAATTAAATAATTAAATAATTAAATAATTAAATAATTAAATAATTAAATAATTAAATAATTAAATAATTAAATAATTAAATAATTAAATAATTAAATAATTAAATAATTAAATAATTAAATAATTAAATAATTAAATAATTAAATAATTAAATAATTAAATAATTAAATAATTAAATAATTAAATAATTAAATAATTAAATAATTAAATAATTAAATAAATTATTATAAATATTAATTAACTAGTTAGGTTAGGTTAGGTTAGGTTAGGTTAGGTTGGGTTGGGTTAGTTTGGGTTAGGTTAGGTTAGGTTAGGTTAGGTTAGGTTAGGTTAGGCTAGGCTAGGTTAGGTTAGGTTAGGTTAGGTTAGGTTAGGTTAGGTTAGGTTAGGTTAGGTTAGTATTAATTAATAAATAACCAGTTATATAACCTATTAATCATTTCCATACGAACTCTTTATCCTAAGTAAACTTTAATTATGAGAGGTATCAAATAAATAAGTATAACTAAACAAACTCAACTATAGGCATGTCGGGTATCAAATGATTCAATATAACAAAATAATCTCGACTATAGACGTGGGATATTAAATGTTTCATCATGACAAAATAAACTTGAATATAGACATATAGGATATCAAATTAATCAGTATGACAAAATAAAGTCAAATATAGTCATGTGAGGTATCAAATGTTTCAGTATGACAAAATAAACTCAACTACTAATGTTTTAAATGATTAGTATTAAAATTTATAATTACTGATTTATAAAAAATACTGTACTTCTATATTTATAATATAAATTTTTTATAATCATACATAACCCTACATTTAATTATTTATACTTTTAATGCAATTTTATTTTTTTGAAAAAATAATGTGGTTTAATTTTATCTTATTTTTGTATGCTCCATACAATATATAACTTTCACCTATTTTTTTACTTTTTCGCAATTTTTATGTTACTATAGATATTTCTTATTTTTGATCCTTAATCCAAATAAGAAAATAATATCAAAATAAATAAATTAAATTAAAACCTTTATTTATAATAATATATTATTTAACCTTACCTAATTTAAACTAGATAATTTTTATATTTTAAATAATTTTCTATAAAAATTAAATAATTATTTAAAATAAGAAAAATATATATATATCTTTACCTAACCTATGTAATTTATATAGTTTTAATAATTTAATTAATAAGATATAGCTTTATAATTTATTATAAAAATATTATCTTAGATGTTTAAATAATTTAATTTTTATTTAAAAACTATTTAAATTTTGAAAATTATCTAGATTAAATTAGGTAAAGTTGAATAATATATGATTTTAATTAAAGAATTTATTACTGTAATTAATTAATTATTTAAATAAATTATTAAATTTTTACAATTAATTATAAACATTAAATTAAATTTAAATAATATATTTTATTTTTAAATAAATTATTTAAATTATAGTAATTATCTAGGTTAAATTATGTAACAAAAAATATATTATTTTAAATAAAGAATTTATTTATTTAGTTAGTTATTTAAATTAATTAATTATTATAATAGGTTAGTTAGGTTAGTTAGGTTAGTTAGGTTAGTTAGGTTAGTTAGGTTAGTTAGGTTAGTTAGGTTAGTTAGGTTAGTTAGGTTAGTTAGGTTAGTTAGGTTAGTAAGGTTAGTTAGGTTTGGTTAAGTTAGGTAAAATAACTTATTTAATATATTAAACTATTTATTAAAAATTACCTAATTTAGCATATGTTTTGTTAGTTTAGGTTAAATAATTAATTATATTAATTAAATAATTTATTATTATATTATGAATTATTAAATTATAAAATGTGTAGTTTTTAATTTTTTTATTTAGTTAGTTATTTAAATTAATTAATTATTATAATAGGTTAGTTAGGTTAGTTAGGTTAGTTAGGTTAGTTAGGTTAGTTAGGTTAGTTAGGTTAGTTAGGTTAGTTAGGATAGTTAGGTTAGTTAGGTTAGTTAGGTTAGTTAGGTTAGTTAGGTTAGTTAGGTTAGTTAGGTTAGTTAGGTTAGTTAGGTTAGTTAGGTTAGTTAGGTTAGTTAGGTTAGTTAGGTTAGTTAGGTTAGTTAGGTTAGTTAGGTTAGTTAGGTTAGTTAGGATAGTTAGGTTAGTTAGGTTAGTTAGGTTAGTTAGGTTAGTTAGGTTAGTTAGGTTAGTTAGGTTAGTTAGGTTAGTTAGGTTAGTTAGGTTAGTTAGGTTAGTTAGGTTAGTTAGGTTAGTTAGGTTAGTTAGGTTAGTTAGGTTAGTTAGGTTAGTTAGGTTAGTTAGGTTAGTTAGGTTAGTTAGGTTAGTTAGGTTAGTTAGGTTAGTTAGGTTAGTTAGGTTAGTTAGGTTAGTTAGGATAGTTAGGTTAGTTAGGTTAGTTAGGTTAGTTAGGTTAGTTAGGTTAGTTAGGTTAGTTAGGTTAGTTAGGTTAGTTAGGTTAGTTAGGTTAGTTAGGTTAGTTAGGTTAGTTAGGTTAGTTAGGTTAGTTAGGTTAGTTAGGTTAGTTAGGTTAGTTAGGTTAGTTAGGTTAGTTAGGTTAGTTAGGTTAGTTAGGTTAGTTAGGTTAGTTAGGTTAGTTAGGTTAGTTAGGTTAGTTAGGTTAGTTAGGTTAGTTAGGTTAGTTAGGTTAGTTAGGTTAGTAAGGTTAGTTAGGTTTGGTTAAGTTAGGTAAAATAACTTATTTAATATATTAAACTATTTATTAAAAATTACCTAATTTAGCATATGTTTTGTTAGTTTAGGTTAAATAATTAATTATATTAATTAAATAATTTATTATTATATTATGAATTATTAAATTATAAAATGTGTAGTTTTTAATTTTTTTCAAACTTTTTACATATTTGTTATTGATAATGGTTTCTAGTATTCTTAACTAGGTTTTCCCTAGTAATTGCATTTCTAACTATATTAACTTAAATAATTTATTTTTTTTATAAATACATTTATCAATCTAATACAATGATTGATTTTTATGTAAAAAAA
>NW_026533222.1:60000-115000 GCF_028296485.1 Oppia nitens | reverse complement strand
ATGTGTATGTGTATGTGTATGTGTATGTGTATGTGTATGTGTATGTGTATGTGTATGTGTATGTGTATGTGTATGTGTATGTGTATGTGTATGTGTATGTGTATGTGTATGTGTATGTGTATGTGTATGTGTATGTGTATGTGTATGTGTATGTGTATGTGTATGTGTATGTGTATGTGTATGTGTATGTGTATAATTTATTTATGGAAAGAGAAAAAAATATAGATATATTTAATAAATAATGATTTTTATTAATTAATAAAATAAATTAAATAATACATTTTTTATATTTTAATAATTTATAAATATTAATATAAATTCGACGCCATTATATATATTATTATTAAACAATTAAGGTTTCTTTTCTCCATCGCTGTGCGTATCCCTATGTCTTATATTTACAGCTAAATTTATAAAATAATTAAATAATAATTTATTATTTAATAATTAAAAATTAAATAGAGATTTTTAAACTTAAATGTATATATATTATAGTAACAATGTTATTTACCCAATCGATCTTTAACTGCTTTTTTAGACTGAAAATAATATCCGTCCAAAAGCAAAACAATCATCAATAATACTATTAATACTAATAATTCAATTAGTTTAGCCATTTAGAGATTATAAAAATATTTTAATTAACTTATTTGCTTGTAAGCTTTTTTATAAATAAATTTATTTTAAACTAAAAAATAAATTAGAAACTATAAACTAAGATGTTATGAAAGTTTTTTTAAAACATCTGACTTAATTTTTTAGACATACATTAAAAAATGTTATTTTACTAATATGTTTATAGAGAATAAAATTTTTTTTAAATACTCTATGAGGTTTGGTTAGGTTTGGTTAGGTTTGATTAAGTTTGGTTAGGTATGGTTAAGTTAGGTTTGATTAGGTTTGATTAGGTTTGGTTAGGTTAGTTTTGATTAGGTTTGATTATATTGGCTATATTAACTCAAATAATTGATAGTTTTTTATAAATAGAGTATTAATCTAATAAAATGATTTAGTTTTAAGAAAAAAAAATTATAAAAAATAACAATAATATTATAACACTCATGTAGTGTACCTTTACTGTCAATTAATAAAAATAAATAAATAGCAAAGTTAATAATACCAAATAATTATTATGAAAATATTTTTCTAGTATTATATTATATATTAAAATTTTAGTTAAAGTAGATTTTGCTGCTGATTAGTATTTTTTTAAATAATAATATTATAATTTTTCAAAATTTAAATTTATCTGGCGACATTTTAAATTTTTCAAATATTTTAATTAAGTTTTTTCTAGTGTACAACTCTGAATTAGCTTTAGCTGATTTAGCTGAAAATAAAATTATAAATAAAAAAAACATTATGCTAATATTAGATTATATATATATAAATAATAATATATAAGATGAAAATAATAATAGTTTAAAAACATAACAATCATCATTAATACTATTAATATTAATAATTCAATTAGTTTAGCCATTAGTTAATTAAGTTTTTAAATATTACAAATATCAATGATGTGACTATAAAATAAACTATAGTGAAATATATCACTTTTCATTTTAAAATATGTGTTTTTTAATTAAAATTTTTTCATAGACTAGAATGTAGTTTTACAAAATAATTATTTTTATTAATTAATATAATAATAAGAAAATAATATATATTTATAATATTTTAATAATTTATAAACATTAATATAAATTCAACGCCATTATAGATATTAATATTAAATAATTATATTTTCTTTTTTTCATAGCTGTGGGTCTCCGCATAATTTATATTTTCCTCTAAATTTTTAATAAATAATTTAGTTATAATTTTGTTTTTCAATAAAAATTTTGAAATTTAAATATATATATATATAAATAGTAAAATATTAAAATTAAAAATAATTTACTTCCACGAGCGTTAACTACTTTTCTGGCTTGAAAGTAGTATCCGTCCGAAAACATAACAATTATCAATAATACTATTAATACTAATAATTCAATTAATTTACCCATAGTCTGACTATACAAATATTACACAAATAATTTTTTTAAATAAATATATTTTATTAATGTTTTTATCAAACAAAAACATACAAATAAATTTAATATTTTATACTAGTATTAGAAACTGTATACTACGAAGTTTTTTTAAAAATTTATTTAAACATTTGTATTAATTTTTTATGACGTATATACTATACGATGTTATGTAATTAAGGAGAGATAGATAGAGAGAGAGAGAGAGAGAGAGAGAGAGAGAAAGAGAGAGAGARATAAAACAAAGTTTAAAAAGTAATTTAAATAAGAATAATAAAAATAAATTTATATATAATTARTTTTTTTAATATACATTAAAATATAATAATATTTGAAAAAATGTTTTATATTTTTATTTATWCTATTATTAATTYGTATTAATTATTTAAATGATTRAACAMTATAATTWCTKTTTTATWGCTTGATATTTTATATAAATTATTTAGAAATATTATAATAATTTTATTTATAAACTAATTATTTTATTTATTTTAATATTTATAATTTATTAGAATCTATGAAATAACAGTTTATGATAGGTAAAGTTAGGTTAGATTAAGTTAATTTAATAATTACCTAATTTAAGATAGGTTAGGTTAAATTGAATAGTTAAATATGATAATTAAATAATTTATTATAATTAAATAATCTATTTTAATTAAAATATTTATTAGAATTAAATGACTAACTTTAAACTAATTTATTATAGTAATTTAATAATTTATTATGATTAAACTATTTATTTAAATAAAAATTACCTAGTTTATGATAGATAAATAATTAAATAATTAAATAATTAAATAATTAAATAATTAAATAATTAAATAATTAAATAATTAAATAATTAAATAATTAAATAATTAAATAATTAAATAATTAAATAATTAAATAATTAAATAATTAAATAATTAAATAATTAAATAATTAAATAATTAAATAATTAAATAATTAAATAATTAAATAATTAAATAATTAAATAATTAAATAATTAAATAATTAAATAATTAAATAATTAAATAATTAAATAATTAAATAATTAAATAATTAAATAATTAAATAATTAAATAATTAAATAATTAAATAATTAAATAATTAAATAATTAAATAATTAAATAATTAAATAATTAAATAATTAAATAATTAAATAATTAAATAATTAAATAATTAAATAATTAAATAATTAAATAATTAAATAATTAAATAATTAAATAATTAAATAATTAAATAATTAAATAATTAAATAATTAAATAATTAAATAATTAAATAATTAAATAATTAAATAATTAAATAATTAAATAATTAAATAATTAAATAATTAAATAATTAAATAATTAAATAATTAAATAATTAAATAATTAAATAATTAAATAATTAAATAATTAAATAATTTAATTAAATATATTAAATAAATTATTATAAATATTAATTAATTAGTTAGGTTAGGTTAGGTTAGGTTAGGTTAGGTTAGGTTAGGTTAGGTTAGGTTAGGCTGGGTTGGGTTGGGTTAGGTTAGGTTAGGTTAGGTTAGGTTAGGTTAGGTTAGGTTAGGTTAGGTTAGCTTAGGTTAGCTTAGGTTAGCTTAGGTTAGCTTAGGTTAGATTAGATTAGGTTAGGTTAGGTTAGGTTAGGTTAGGCTGGGTTGGGTTGGGTTAGTTTGGGTTAGGTTAGGTTAGGTTAGGTTAGGTTAGGTTAGGTTAGGTTAGGTTAGGTTAGCTTAGGTTAGCTTAGGTTAGCTTAGGTTAGCTTAGGTTAGCTTAGGTTAGATTAGATTAGGTTAGGTTACTTTATAATTTATAATAAAAACTATATATATTTTTTAAATAAAAAAAAATTTATATAGATATTTAAATTAAATTACAATAAATTAACTAGATTATGTTTTAATTTATTTTAAACATTAAATATTATATTAAATATTATGTTAAATTACATAATTTATTTTAAATATTAAATAACATTAGTTTTTATATTAAAATTTAATTAATTAACTTACTAAAATAAACTACCATGTTTATGTAAGAGACAGTTACAGGGAGGATTTACAAATTTGGAAACGGATTTAATTTTTTAATAAAATTTTTATATAAATAATGAGCATTTTTTGATTTATTATAATACTTAATACTATTTAATTCAATGATTAATTGTGTTAAATTTTAATGCTTTTATTATTTTAATGTATTTATTATTAATATACAATTATGGTGAAAATTATAAAATAATGTTAATTTATACAAATAAAGTTACATTATTATTATTTAGAATAATTTATTACATGAATAAATAAATAAAACAAATATTTATGAGTTATATTGTAGTTGTTTGTAAATTTTCTGGACTGGAATAAGCGGCCATCGGCTGCACGAAAGCTACTCTTCGTCGCCGACATCGAATTGATTGATGAGTAGTACTATTACCACAAATTGATTTAGGTTTAGTATTATTTTTTCTACTTTTCTTACATTTACAAACAAACACATTTATTGTTTTGCAATTCTGAATAAAATTATTTGTAATTTTTTTGCAGTTAACTACAGTAAAGCCTTTAGTTATATCTAGAAGAGATAATCCATAATACATTGACAATAAGCTAGCAAGAAAAATTAAATATTCGTTAAATGTAAAAGCATAGTCAACAACATAAATCATATCGGGTTCGGAGGGATATTTAAAAGAAAAAGCTAAATCATTTGCAAGATTTTCTTGAAAATAACTATTATAATACATGGTGAAATAATGATTAACACAATAACTAGAATCAAGGCATTTAATAGCACAATAATCTGATATATTATCATTAAATCCTTCAATATCATCAGTTAATGTTAGATTCTTATTAATAAACAGATTGTTATTATAATGATACATTAAATGTGACGGATATCTATTATACAAATTAAAATATTGTCTAATTTCACAATTTGATTGACAATTTGTTTGCACAGATTTTTCATTGCATTTAAAATTTGTTTTATTAATAATAATACTACGACGAAATTGGATTTCATAAAAATTGTTTTGCAGTGTAGTATTGATAGCTAAAGTTCCAGTTGATTCTCGATTATTATAGGGAACATATTGGTTATCATGCAATCTAATTTTAATTAGATCATTTTTAAAATTTGTCTTGTTTTCAATACCAAAAAATAAATATTCACTAACTTTACTATTATGGACAATACTATCATAATTTAGTAAATTATCATTATGCTTGTATTGCAGAGCAATTATATAAAAAAAGCTATAATAATCTAATGCATAATTAGTCAGATTAATTGAATTGCATTCTAGGTATTCATAATTTGAATAAATGTAGCATATTAAACTGTTATTAATTTCTTTCAATTTAGATAACTGATCTGATAATGTTAGCCGATTGAGTTTTCTATAATTAAATCTATATCTGAACTCTGTTTGATTAGTTTGATTGTTGACTCTATCCCATAGGTAGGGATAAGTAGAATAGTTTAAGATACTACTCTTATCCATGCCAACGGTAACTGCTGGCATCCGGAAGTCGTTGATATGCGATGACGATGTCGATGTGGATGAAGTATTTATGATAAGATTTACCATTTTTGGATTCGAAAAATATCGACCCGAGACCTGATAGATTTGTGTGGATATACCAGTCAGCAGCAGCATGTGAATGATTACTTGAATCGGATCCAGCTCAGATATCTTAGTTTTTTTTTAAAAAAAATTAGTAAAAATTAGTAAATAAATTTTTATATAAAAAATATTTGTATTTAAGAATATTACGTAATTTGTCCAAATGTAAGCAAATTTTCTGCCGATATAACAAAGCTATATAAATATAAAGATTAAATTATAAATTCAATTTAATAATTTTTATTATAAAGAAATTGTATAAATAAAGTAAATTATTACGCATTTAAGACAACATTTGCCAAATTTCTTCATCATTTTCCAAAGCTATAAATTTTAATTAATTAATAAAAAAAATAGTCAAATAATTAATATAAAATTTAATATTAAAATGTTTTTAAAATATTAAATAATTATCAACAAAAATACAAATAATATTATAAATGTGTATATAAACTTTATTTTATTAAAAAATTAATTAATTGATTGAATTAAGTTACCCATGGAAAGAAAAATACACAAAATTTCTTAATGTAATACCAAATCTATTAAATAATTAAATAATATTTTTATTAATTATAATAAAAAATAATTAAAATAATTTATTTATATATATATCAACATATTATCTAAAAAAATAAAATAATTTTTTTAAAATAAAAATAAATAAATAATTTATTACATATTGATTGATCCATGACCCCACTTTCTTAATCCCTGCCCAAATCTATTGAAAAAATAGTAAATAAAAAAAATTATTTTTAAAACAAAATTAACAAAATTATTCAATAATATTAATATATTTTTTTAAAAAAAACTATAATTACATAATCAGTCCATATTTCTGATATTCGGTGACAAAAGTCGCGAATCTAAGTATTATTTTTAGGCAAAATAATTAGTAATTAAAAGACAAATAAATAAATAAAATTATTTAAAAAAATATTGAATAATTTATTAGGTATTTATAAATCAATAATTATTAGTATTAATAATAATAATAATAAATTAATTTAACATTTAGAGAGAGAGAGAGAGAGAGAGATATATATAAAGATTAATTATTAATTCATATATAATATTTAAGTTAGATTAAAAAAAATAAACCAGTTGAGAATGCTACTAGTTTTGTAGCTTATTATGCAATTTGTTTGATATGTATTAGTAATAAACAGAGAGAGAGAAAGAGAGAGAGAGAGATTAATAGAGAAAATAGTTTTAAAAGTTTTATAAATTTTGCCAAAACTTTGTATACTATTATTATAAGACTACTATTACTACTACATGTACTATAACTACAACAACTAAGTGTATATATAAAATTTTTTTTAATGATTACTTAAAATCAATAGTTATATAATAACTTAATTTTATAATAAATTTAACATAATTTAGTTGTTTTTCTAAATCAATAATTATTAGTAATAAGAATAATAGTAATAAATTAATTTAACAATTAAAGAGAGAGAGAGAGACAGAGTTAAAAAATTATTTAAAAAAGCAATTGTATTAAATTAAGTACTAATATTACAATACTATTATGAATTGATAACATATTTGAAAAATAAATGATTACTTTTGTTTACTAATATCTTTTTATAAAAAAAAATAAAGTTAACTATAATTTAGTAGATTTTTTTTATATAATAAATAATCAACAAAATTAACAAAAAATAGTAATTAAATAAATCGTTTATAAAACAAACTTATTTAATGAAAACTTTTATTAGTTATTTAACTATAATTTTTTATATAAAATTTGTTTAATCAATAAAATTTTTGAATCATAAAAATATTAAAATATTAACATTATACATTATACCTGTATTTAAATTATTATTATTTATATATAGAAATAATTAATACATAAATAGTTTTGATAATTAAAACTAGAATTATTTATTTATTAATTATTTTTTTAAAAAAATATAAATATATTCATAAGAAATTATTAAGTTTATACATTTAAAAAAAACATATTGGTATTACTAATAATCTAGCTAATAATAAATACTGTATTAATTATTAATTCATATATAATATTTAAGTTAGATTTCAAAAAATAAACCAGTTGAGAATGCTACTTATGTTTATTATGCAATTTGTTTGTTATTTATTAGTAATAGAGAGAGAAAAAAAAAGTTTTATAGATTTGCCAAAACTTTATATACTATTATATGACTACTATTACTACAACAGCTAATTGCATATAAAAATTTAAAATAATTGTAAAAAATAAAAGAAAAATATGTTTTTTATTATTGTTTTCTTAATAACAATATTTATATAATAAATTAATTTATTACCAATAAATATATTAATAGATTATTAAAAAAAACTTTATAAATATATAGACTATAATTTTTGTACTAAAAATCTATATTTTTATTGATTATATAACACTATTTAGTAAATATTTTCAACAATTATTTTACTAATGTATTTTGTAATCAAATGTTTTTTTTGTCATAAAAATATCACAATATATTTATTACATAAATTTTTAGAAAGTATTGAAATATATATATATATATTTAAAAATAGAAATTAATACAATAGTTAACATAATTAACTTGAATTGAATTATTATTATATTATTATATTTCAATAAAATATATTCTGTATTGTAATTATAAAAAAATATATGTTTATCTATTATATTATACATAAACTATTAAAAATATATATTAATAATCGATCCTAGTTAATTATACTAAAAAATATTTATTATTTTTATTATAGTTATATACCTGTAATATATTTTTATTAACAAAAATATTTATTGCTATATGAATAGGAAATATTAATCAATTGATTTGTTATGCAATACATATATTTATAGATAGATATCCTATTATACATAAACTTTTTTGAAAATACTATATTAAAAATAACTAATTGAATGATTAATATTAATATTTATGAAATACTTAAAAAAAGTTTTGAAAGAAAGAAAGAAAGAAAGAGAGAGAGAGAGAGAGAGAGAGAGAGAGTCTAAAAAGTTTTTTAAATACTTTTATAATACTTATACTACTAATACTTATTTAACTTTTATTATTAATATTATTATTACTACTATTACTTAAATATATATCAATATAGACTATATATTTAACTAATTGTCTATTTTTATTGATTATAAATATTTTTTTGTATCAGTTAAATATCAGTAAAATATTCATTATTATTATTATTATTATTATTATATGTATTTCAAATATATATTTAAAAATAGAAATTAATACAATTGTTATCATTAATTAACTAGAATTTAAGTTATTATTTATCATTATTATTGTTATTGTATTTATAAGAAAATATATATTTAAAAAAACAAAATATTGTACTAAATATCTATTATACATAAAAACTATTATGAAAAAACTAATTGCTATAGTTAATGATAAAATGTATTTTTAGTTTTTAAAAAAAAAATTATTAGTTTCCTATACATACAAAAAATTATTTTTAAAAAAAAAAGTTTATAAAACTATATAACTTTTATATGAAATAATATTGATTTTTCAATGTGTTAATTGAATACTATTTAATTAGTGTGTTATTTAATTAATAATTTTATTTTAGGTTTTTAATTTTATAACTAAATAAAAAATTTAACATTATTTAACAGTTAATTTGTAATTACATTAGTATTTTTTTAGTTAATATTAGAGTGAATAAAGAGTGAAAGAGAGAGAGAGAGAGAGAAAGAGAGAGAGAAAGAGAGAGAGAGAGAAAGAGAAAGAGAGAGAGAAAGAGAGAGAGAGAAAGAGAGAGAGAAAGAGAGAGAGAAAGAGAGAGAGAGAACGAGAGAGAGAAAGAGAGAGATAGATAGAGAGAGAGAAAGAGAGAGAGAAAGAGAGAGAGAAAGAGATAGAGATAGAGATAGAGAAAGAGAGAGAGAGAGAAAGAGTTAGTGAGAGGGAGAGGGAGAGAGAGTTAGAGGGAGAGAGAGAGAGAGAGAGAGAGAGAGAGAGAGAGAGAGAGAGAGAGAGAGAAGAGAGAGAGAGAAAGAGAGAGAGAGAGAGAGAGAAAGAGTTAGAGAGAGAGAGAGAGAGAGAAAGAGAGAGAGTTTAAGAAAGAGGTAAAAAAGTTTAAGATAGAGAGAAATAGTTAGTGAGAGAGAGAGAGAGAGAGAGAGAGAGACAAATATCACAAATAAAAATCAAAAATTATTATACAATTAAATCAAATCAAATAATCTAATGTACTTTAATGTAAATCAAATGCTATACTACTAGAAGTAGTAATAGTCTAATACTGTTTATTTTTTTAGCTATTTAAAAAAATTGTATTATTTATTTTATATACTTTATTTTCTTTAAATTAGTTAAAAAAACTTTAGTTTTTTTTAAATTATTATTTTTTTTATAAAAAAAATATATTTAAATAAAATATTTGTTACCTTTTCCATGACTTTTGTCTGTTTATCTGACTGTCTGTCTGATTGTCTGACTGTCTGTTAACAAGCGATTACTATTGACTTTAATATTAGATGTAATTATTAATAACAATAACTTGTAATCAAATAATTACACTTAAATTACTTTTACAAAAAAAATTGTTTCAACAAAAAACTTATTTTACTTATGAATATTTTTGTATATTTAGTAATAAAATTTTTTATAAGTTTTTTAATTCTAAATAATGAATGTATGTAAAAGTGATTTATATATATATATACACTATTTATTAAATAGTTTTCAGTGTCAGTACTATTAAATAAAAATAAATAAATATTTTTTTGTGACATTCAATATATATATATGATATCATTATTAATAATAATATTAGTATTATTTATATTAATTATAGGAAATAACATACAATAGTAGGTATAATAATAATTAAATTGTAGTTAAAATTTATTTATTTTTTTATATATATAGTTAAATGAATAGGAAATAATAATAATAATAATTTCAATCTTCAATGCAATAATATATATATATCTATATATCTATTATAAATAAACTATTAAAATAATTTTTTAGATAAAAAAACTTGAATGATAATATATTTTAAACTACTAGTATTAATATAATTTTTAATTAATAAATAATATTTATAATATATTTAGAAATGTTTTGATAGAGAGAGAGAGAGAGAGAGAGAGAGAGTAAAAAGTTTTAAAAGTTTCATAAATTTGACAAAACTTTATAAACTTTTATAAGACTACGACTACTATTACTATCACTACTACTATCACTACTACTACTACTACTACTACTACTACTACTACTACTACTACTACTACTACTACTACTACTACTACTACTACTACTACTACTGTATATAAAAAATTGTAAAAATAACGTTTGAATATATTATTAAAAAAGTTTATATTTATATATAGAAATACATATTATAAAAGTAGAAAATAATTTTTAACAAAAAAAACAAATCCTTAAATAATATATTATATAATATACAGTATATTATATATGAATTTGAATAGTACTCTACACTACTAAACAATTATTTCAACAAAAATTTTTTTTATTTGTTAACTAAAATTTATTTTTAGTTTATTTTGTGAATATTTTTTTTTTGTTGCAATATATAATGTGTAACACAACAAAATAAAATAAATAACTAAATAATTCCTATGTGACCAGGATAAACAAAAAAACAAAAACATTTTATCAATAAAATTACATACAGTACACATATTTACTGTATATATATATATATTATTTTATATAAAACTTTAGATAAAAAAAGTTTAAAATAGGATAAAATAGGATAAAATTAAGATAAATTATTATTTTTACATTACTTTAAATAAGTTTTTTTTTGCAAAAAATTGTTTTTGTTTTTTTTATATATATATACACTGTATTTGTCATTTACAATATATATATATATATTAAATAAAAATAAATGCAATTTTTTTGAAAGGATAGGAAAACAATAGACAAATAGATATATTCAGTATATATAACTTATATATATATATATATATATATATAATAGTATGATATCTTATAGATATATACATAAACTTTTGTTTAATACTATTGTATTATTTGAATATAATATCGTATTTTTAGTTTTGTTTTTTATTTGTCAGAGAAAATCAATTGAAAACAGAGAGAGAGAGAGAGAGAGAGAGAGAGAGAGAGAGAGAGAGAGAGAGAGAGAGAGAGAGAGAGAGTATAAGAAAGTTATATATATATATAAAAAAATTCAAACCATTAGCTAAAGTGAAATCGCTTTTTACATAAAAAAAAATTCAAATATAATAGCATTTAAACAAAAAAAAACAGTGAAACCTATTATATTTAAACTATCAGTTTTAAACTAAGTTTTAAATATATATCTATTATATTATTGAATAACATATATATACTGTATATATATATATATAATATTAATGTATGCAAACTATAATGATATCTATATTTTTTTCACTAGGATTTTATTGTGATAGTGAACCATATATTTTACAATTTTTTATTTTAGTTTTTTTGTTGAAAAGATAATTACTATTAAATACTTTTAGTTTTTTAAAAAAATCTAAATGTCTTTTTTTTATTTCAAAATAATTTTTTATTTAACTATATTTTGACATTAAATTGACAAATTGTCTAAAAAACATAGATTAATAGTAATAATAATAATAATAATAATAATTTTATTTAAAAAAAACATTTATTATATAATAGTATTATTATATTAAAAATTTTAAAATAAAAATAAATATTTGAAAACTAGATAACTGTAGTAAATATAATAATAATTTTATATATTTTAATATTTAAATTAATTATGTGATAACATACACACAAAAAAATAACAATTTTTAATAAAAACAATTTTATTTTTCATTTTACACAATAAAAATAGATGAAATATTTAATTAAATTTTACTAAAAATAATTTATTTTTGTTTAAAAATATTTTATGTATATATATATATATATATAGTTTTATAATATCAACTTATAATTTTTTTTCCAAACAGTATAAAATGATATTAAATTTTTATTAAATTTTTTAAATAAACAAAAATTCAAAAAAAAATTTAATAATAAACTATCTCATTTAATTTATTCAAATGTCATCTAACCATTGATAAGGATATACTGTATATATATATATATATATAAAACTAACAAAAAAAAATTAATAATAAAAGCGTTTTATATATAAAATACTGTATTAGCATATAATATATATATATATATATATATATATATATATATATATATATAAGTTATATATATATATAAAGTTATATATATATAAAGTTATATATATATATAAAGTTATATATATATATAAAGTTATATATATATATATTCACTATGTTTTTATATATTTTCTTTAAAAAAAAATAAAATTCAATTGAATTTTATTTTATTTTATTCAATAAATGAATGAATCAATTGAAAACATTTTATTTTTGTTGTGTATTTTTTTCAGAGAAAAAAAAATAAAATTTTATTTATATTAACAATTTATTTAAATTTCTAGCATACAGTATATATATATTGAAATAATTTATTGAATAGATATATATATATATATATATATATAGTGTATTGTATATTACATAATAAAATAAAATTTTAATATATCAAAAGTTTAACATCAAAAATAACAAACAAATATTTAAATTTATCTTGACACTAATCAAATAATTACATTTTCTACCTACACAATTTTTAACATATATTTTTTTTTTTAAATTTTTGAATTTTATTTATATAATTTATATAAAATGTAAATTTATTATTAAAATTTTTTTATTTTTGAAACTTTTAAATATTATTAACTTTAACCTATTATTAATAAAGTAAACTCTATATATTAATAATTTAATTCAAAATAAATAATTGGAGTAAAATTTTTAGTTTATTTATTTTAGAAAATAAATAGTAATAATAATACTAATAATAATTTAGCTTTAAATACACTATACATTAGATAATTATAATAATATATTAAACATGAAATTTCAATATATATATAGTGTTTTATTATATATATATATATTGATATATACTATACATAAATATATTAATTTAGAAATATTTTTTAATTAACAAAACAATTTTTTATATATATATATTATTAAATACTATATATAATTAATTAATTAATTTGTTTATTTGTTAGTATAAATAGTAAATAGTATATATAATTATTTTATTTGTTTGTTTGTTGGATATATAAAATAATGACATAATTAAATGTCAACTAATATTTTATGAAATAATTTTCTTATTTATTTATTTATCATTACATTACTGTAGTAAAGCAACTAAACAAACATAACTAAACAAAATATAATATTATATAAACATTTATAATGAAAAAATATTTATCTAAAAATCAATTATTTTATGAAAAAAACAAAATTTTAGTAATTAAATACTATTAATAATAATAATAATAGCATTTAATCTTTTATAGATAATGTATTAAAAAAATAAGATAATAATAAATTTAATTTAGTTGTTTATTAGATATACAATATATATATATATATATATATATATATATATATATATATATATGTATAGTATATACTGTACAATATATATATATACAGTATATATTGATAATAATGTTAAATGACATTAACGTTCAAATGCAAAATACATGTAAATTATACCATAATATCTATATATTATATTATATTTAACTATTATTATTACTTTTATTATTATTATTATAAAAGATGATTAAATTCAATAATTGATTTTACTAATAATAATAATAATAATAATTTACTGTACATTATATATGTCGGTACACCCAAATAGTAGGCATAATATATTGATAATAATAATAATAATAATAATACTATTATTTTATTTATTTAATAATAATAATAATACTTTAGTTTAGTATATAATACTAAATCCAAAATCTATTAAATAAAATAACAACAAAAAAATAACCCCATAATAGAAACCAAAATTTCCTACAAAAAACTATAATATATATATATTATACCGGAATTTAAGTCAATTTATAATATATTATATCTAATATAATAATACTGTATATAATGTATATATAATGTATTTTTATTATAAACTGTATATTTATTATATATATATATATATATATATATWTATATAGAATATAATACTATAGAATATAATGTATATATAAATGAAAACTTTTATATTATTTTATGTTTTTTAATCTAAATCGATATCTCCTAACATATATTGATATATATATATATGATATAATGAAAAAATATATACTAAATATACAGTATATTAAAAAATAAATTTGTTGATAACTATTCAATTGATTTCTCAAAAAATAAAATAAAATATTAATATCAAAAAAAATTAATATATTTCCCAGTATTTAGTTGTTTTGAAAATTTATTTTATTATATATATTGTATTTTATCAATAGTATTATATCAATACACAGTTATCTATTAATATTTTAGTAATAAAAAAATATTTATTTTTATTAAAAGCAAATATTTGTCAATTAATTACAGTATTATTTGTATACTAAAAAAAAATGTTGAAATTTTGTACTTATATATATACTGTATATATATATATATATATATATTTAGTACAAATGTACTAAACTTTTTAAATACTGTATACTATTGTATGTATAATACATAACAAATTATTATTTAATATTGATTTTATACCAGCATTTTATTGTTAACAGATTATATACAATACAGTACAGTATATACAAGTACTTTAACTATATCTATGACTATCTATATATATATATATATGTAATAATAAAAACTAACTGTTTTTTATTTGACTAAAGAGAGAGAGAGAGAGAGAGAGAGAGCAACAAAAAAATAATAAAAATAAAAAAGAGTTATTAAGTTATTTACGAATGAATGCCTTTCGTTATAAATCACTTGAAAACACTATATATATATATATAAAGAGAGAGAGAGAGAGAGAGAGAGAGAGAGAGAGAGAGAGTAAGCAAAAACACTATAGAAATAGTTAGAGAAAACTATCATTTTTTAGTATAAAATAAAAGTTATTTTTTATTATTTCAATTTATTTTGTTTGCACTCTCTATCTATCTCTCTCTCTCTCTCTCTCTCTCTCTCTCTCTCTCTCTCTCTCTCTCTTTCTCTCTCTCTCTTTATCTACAAAAATGAAAATCCTTTTTTTTTGTTTCTTACTGTAAAAACCTTATAAATGATAGTAATCTTTAGTATAAATATATATAACTTTTACTATAAAAATATCACAATATATATATACTGTATGTTTGTGTGTGTGTGTGTGTGTGTGTAGAGAGAGAGAGAGAGAGAGAGAGAGAGAGAGAGAGAGAGAGAGAGAGAGAGAGAGAGAGAGAGAGATAAAAGATAATGTTTATCAATGGCTGATATAATCTCAATGTCTCATTGAATTATTACTGATATAAAAAAACTGTGAAAATTTATTACTGGATCTTAAAAATTGATGGATAAATATCTAGTGTGTGTGTGTGTGTGTAATGGGGATAAATAATCATATAAATGAACTTGAACATTTTGTTTAATACACACACACACACACACACACCTATTGCACAACTTGACATAAAAACAATATATATTTTTTTTTTAAAATAAAGTATTATAGCTAATTTTTTTATATAAAAATAAATAACATATTGTTTTGAAAACATACACACATATATATACACACACACATACACACACATACACACACACATACACACACATACACACACATACACACACATACACACACATACACACACATACACACACATACACACACATACACACACACACACACACACACACACACACACACACATACACATACACACACATATACATACACATACACAAACATACACACACATATACACACACATACACACACATACACACACATACACACACACATACACACACATACACACACATACACACACACATACACACACATACACACACATACACACACATACACACACATACACACACATACACACACATACACACACATACACATACATACACACACACACACATACACACACATACACACACACACATACACATACACACACATATACATACACATACACAAACATACACACACATACACATACATACACACACACACACATACACACACATACACACACACACATACACATACACACACATATACATACACATACACAAACATACACACACATACACATGCAATATATACTTTATATATTTTTGTATTCACATCAAAATTTTTTTATTTATTTATTTTTAAAAAATATTTTATAAGATATTATTTTATTCCCCGCTTTTTTTACTCAAAAACTCAAAAAAAAAATAAAAATAATGTCAACTTATATAAAATTACTACACGTTTGAAACATTTTGTTGTTGTTGTTGTTGTCGATGTCATTGTTGATAATTTATAGCAAACATTGTTAAACTAAAGATGAAAAGTTGAATATATTTTTTTTATTTTTAAATAACATTTTCTATTATTATATATTATTTTTGTTGTATTAAGTTTTTTTTAAGTTTATTTGGTATTATTTAAGATTTAAATGCTTTTAAGTGTTTTTTTAAAAAAAAGTATTAAATATATATAAAAATTTTTTAAATAAATAAATCTTTCTGTTTGTTTGTCTATCTATTTGTTTAAATTTCAAAATAAAATTTTTAGCAATTTTTTTTGTTAAAATTTTTTGATGTTTTTCTATCTCTATATTTTCTAATCTAATATTTTGCACACATTTTTCTAAATTTTTATTTTGAAACTGTATATAAATTTTTGTTTTCACTAAATTAACTCTACTGTACATTAAAATTATTTTTTTTTAAAAAAATAAATCACATAATATTATAATGTTGTTGTAGTTGTTGTTATTATAATATATATATTATTATTATTTTTTATGTTATAAGATAATAGCCTAAAATGTTTTAGTAATGCAAATATTTATAACAACAAATACAACTGAAAAAAAACTAATTTAAACAAATTATTTATTTTTTATTTTATTTTATTTTAATGACTACTAAAAAATAGTAAAAAAATTTTCTATTAGTAGTTATAAAACTATTTATATATAAATTTTTTTTTAGTATACACTAAATCATAGTAAAGTAAAACATTATTATTATTATTTAATTTTGTTGTTTGTTTGTTGTTAAACAATATTTACTATTAAAAAATAAAATCTACTTTTTTTAGATAAAAACTAATAGATTAAAATTATATACCAAAAAAATATATCAATATATATATATATATATATATATATATATATATATATATATATATATATATATAGACTATATTTTGTTAATAAAATTTTATTTGCATTGTAACACAAATATTGAAACTAATTATTTATTTATATTTATTATAATAAATAATTAATTAATTTAATAAAATAGCAAACAACAATATTTTATATATATATATATATATAAATTAATTGATTTGAATAAATTTATACAATTTAATAATAATAAATGTATATTTTAATTATTTATATAAATATATATATTATAATATTTCAATTTAATTTATTTCTAATAATAATACATATTGTTATTAATAATTAATATGTTTTTCAAACATTTAGTTACAATATTATATATTTGTTAGTATTATATTAATAATAATAATAATACAATATTGTATAATAATATAAATATAATTAATGTGTATTTATTGTATATATATATTTTATCATTTTTGATAAATAATAAATATATAACAATATTACTAATAACTGTTAACAACATTATTAATAATTACTGTATTTAAATAATAATAAAAAATACTGTACTTTCCCAACAGTTATTACTAAATATCATATATATATATATATTTATAAATAATTAATTAATTATAGTTTTTGTTTGTTAGTAAAAATAGCTGTAAAAATTTTTCACATATTTTAACCCAAACATACACCCAAATGATGTAAATGTTATCATCATATGATAACTATCACACACATACACACTTACACACACATACATACATACATACACACAAATACATACATACATACATATACATACATACACATGCATATACTAGTAAATACATATACATACACACACATACATACATACATACACACAAATACATACATACATACATATACATACATACACATGCATATACTAGTAAATACATATACATACACACACATACATACATACATACACACACATACATACATACTGTACACACACACACATACATACATACACACACACACACACATACACACACACATACATACATACATACATACATACATACACACATGCATATACATACATACACATACATACAAACACACATACACACACACACACACACTAACACATAGTTGTCTATACATACATAAATAGATTGAAAATAAAAATTTTAAAAATAGATAAATTTTTTCTAATTATAATAAAAGCACTGGTATTTTAAGTAATGATCTTAAAAATAAAATAAATGATAAATTGTGAGCAAAAATAAAAACATCAAGCAAACAAAATTTATTATTATACTCACTATATATATATATTGTAGTGGTATATAATTTTAATATATACTAAAATAATAAAAAAATTTAATTAATGATATAAAATAGTTTTTAATTAAAAAAACTATATATATATTTAATTTATTAAAGTATAGCTAAAAACTTTTAGCATCATCATCAATAAAATAAATTAAAAGTATATTTCTATATAAATAATATTATTATAATTAAATTTTTATTTTAATCAAAATTCAATCAAGTTTTCATAAGTTTATGTAATAAAGCTATAATAATAATAAAAATGATAAAAATCTTATATATATATAGTATTATATGATATAATATATACTATAAATTATACGACAATTTTGTTTATAGTTTGTTTGTAAATAGTTTTATGTATTGAATTTCTATAACTTTTATCTTATATATAAAATTAGATAATAAAATTTGGGCACAGGGATGCATTGGGGAATGGGATATACAGTATATATTATACTATATATATATATATATATATAAATATATAATCGTAAAAACACGGTTAAATAATTGACATAAAAATTGCTCATTTATGCGGACAAACCTACTCTCTCTCTCTCTCCAACTCTCTCTCTCTCTCTCTCTCTCTCTCTCTCTCTCTCTCTCTCTCTCTCTCTCTCTCTCTCTCTCTCTCTCTCTCTCTCTCTCTCTTTCCTCTCTATCCATAAAATCCTATCCATCCATAAACCCATCAAAAAATTACAGTATCTTTCAACACATGGTCTATAAAATAATTTTTATTTGTTGTCTCTCTCTCTCTCTCTCTCTCTCTCTCTCTCTCTCTCTCTCTCTCTCTCTCTCTCTATCAAACAAATTACTTGATGGGCGCCCGGGCTATGAGTCATAACTAATTGTCTTCACTTAAGCTATACCACTAAGATATATACAGTATATATATATATACATACTATATATACAATGTATATCAATATATCAGTCATTATATAATGAAAATATACTGTATATATATATATATATATTTGGCAAATAAGAGATGACCAGAAAAAATACAGTATAAGGGAAACGGTGGGGACTATTATATTGTTGATGTTGTTGTTGTTGTTGGCCGTTATTATGCCTCACAGCTTAGCTATTAATTGATGGGACCGACCATTTAAATGGTGTTACTACTGTACTAATAATAAACAAGTTTAGACATACAAACAATTATAGCCTCAAAGATATTATCTTATAGTCTCTCTCCCTCACCATCACTACCACCTAATCAAACACTGGGTGTCCACAATCACACACATAGATATAGACATAAAAATACACATACATACTTATACACACATACATACACATACATACTTATACACACATACATACACATACATACACACACACATACAGTCACACATACACACACATACACACACACATACACACACATACATAAGCATACATACACATGCATATACACAAAAATACATAATGTACATACACATACATACACACACATACACACACATACACACACATACACACACATACACACACATACACACACATACACACACACATACACACACATACATAAGCATACATACACATGCATATACACAAAAATACATACATACACATACATACACACATATACACACACATACACACACATACACACACATACACACACATACACACACATACAAACACATACACACACACATACACACATACATACATACACACATACACACACATACACACATACTGTACATACACACACACACTGAGAATCGATACAACAGTTTATCACTTTTATTAAGTACAGTATACTTGGGTTATATGACTCATACATTAGCTAAATATATACAGTATATACACAATGACTACATAATAGTGTGCGAAACAAATAAACCCCAATCAAACAGTTTTCACTAGAAAAACATTGTATCACTTACTTGTATAATACAATTTGAGAAAACCCATACAAACAAACAAATTAATTAATTGATTAGACATATTTGGGTTCAATTGAATTCCCCCCCTCCCCCTAACAAAAAACCCCATCAACTATACTATAATACTAAAATCAAGATAACTCAAAAACATCATATTATTATTATTACATCAAAATTACATATAAATTTATTGCATATATATATATACAATATATAAACTAATTTATCACCAGGGATATTTATGGGAATTATTTTTTTTGACTATATATTTGTATTAAATTGATTTATATACATAACATGTGTGAAAAAAATATTAGTACTGTATATATATAATAAAGTTTTGGCTAAAAATATACACTAATAATAATAATAATTGTTTTATATAACTAAATATATCTGATTTTATTTTTTTATTTTTTTTTTTGGTTAGAAAGCTATATGTATTGATTAATAATTATAATATACTGTACTGTACTTTATTTTAAATGTATAATAAATACTGTATATTATTATTATTATTTCTATACATAAAATAATAAAATGAATACATTATATATATTAATATTAAAGAATATTCTTGAATATAAAAAATGGATTTTTCATAATATTTTATTAAATAATAATAATATTAGTATTAAAGTTATAACAAAAATCTTTTACGCTATTATGCATTCAAAATAATAATAATAATATTTTATTTTTAATATTTTTTTTTATTATAGATTTACATAATTTTATATAAAACAAATATTGACAAAAATAAATACAATATTATTTATCGATATATTTTAATATAATTTAAAACCATATATATAAAAAATTGTCACACAAATAAATAATAATAATAATAATTTTTAGGCTCAAGTTATATTTATTTTATTTTATTTTTTATAAATATAATATGATTTATATATTTAATATGAATTGCTTGATATATAAATATATTATATTATTATGTGTGTATGTCATGAATATTAATAGACAAAACAGTTATGTTATTATTATTATTATTATTTTGTATATAATATTTTGCATATATTATACAACAACAAAAATAATAATATTTTCCATATATTATACAAAATATTATATTATATATTATTTCTAAAAAGTTATACATTGAATATAATATATATTATTATATAAAAACAAATTTTAAAAACCGCATATTTATTATTAAAAATAGATTTAACAAAAATAAAATAAAATTAAATTAATAATTTTTTTAAAAAAATAATTTTACTTGATAATTTTTTTGTAAAAAATTATAATAATTATTATTATTGTTATATTTATATATATATCGATATATATATATTAAATAATTATCATCATTTTGCTTGTTTTTATTGTATAATTGTATAAATTTATATATATATATATATATATATATATATATATTTGGTTTATAATAAATTATTACAACATTTCATATACATTTATATAATATATTATACAGTAAATACATAATACAGTTTTATTGATTAAATTACATATACATTACTGTATGTATATTATATACACACGTTGTTTATAATTTATATATTTCATAATAATATATACATAACATTATTATAATGTAATTTAGTTGATAGATTTTTAATTTTATTTACTATACCTTTAATATAAAGGTAATTAATCAACGTGTGTATGTATGTATGTGTGTGTATGTGTGTTTATGTGTGTGTATGTGTGTGTATGTGTGTGTGTGTGTGTATGTGTGTGTATGTATGTGTATGTGTATGTATGTGTGTGTATGTGTGGTGTRTGTGTGTGTATGTGTGTGTATGTGTGTGTATGTATGTGTATGTATGTGTATGTATGTGTGTGTATGTATGTGTGTGTGTATGTGTGTGTGTGTATGTATGTGTATGTGTGGTGTATGTATGTGTGTGTATGTGTGGTGTATGTATGTGTGGTGTATGTGTGTGTATGTATGTGTGTGTATGTGTGTGTGTGTATGTATGTGTATGTGTGGTGTATGTATGTGTGTGTATGTGTGGTGTATGTATGTGTGTGTATGTGTGTATGTATGTATGTGTATGTATGTGTGTGTATGTGTGTGTGTATGTATGTGTATGTGTGGTGTATGTATGTGTGTGTATGTGTGGTGTATGTGTGTGTGTGTGTTTGGCCACGCAATTGGTTTTGGCAATTGTTATTAATTAATAAATAATTGCAATACATATGATAACATATACTATAATCTAATAGTAAAATCATTTTATTGTATACACATTGTTGTTGTTATTATATTTTATTTATCATTACAACATTTTTTCATCATTAGATTTGTCTATCAATTAAATATTAATTTCAATTATATACTAAATAGTATATATATATATATATATATCATAATAATAAATCAGAAAAAATACAACCAAAATAAATTATTTAGTTTAAATTTATAAATAAAATTTCTAAAAATATAATTTCCTATGAAATAAAATTTAAAAATTTGAAAAACACATAAATTAAAATATTATTTAATTGAAATCATGTAATAACACTTTCAAATAATAATTATTTAAAATATTATATATATTTATTTATTTAACATTTAAATTTATCAATAAGTGTATACTTTATTAATAGTGTTTATTAATAGTTTTAATTATAAATAGTTTTTATTTTATTTTTTTTAAAAAAAAGTTTTTAATAATGTTTTAATTTTAATGTCTGTCACATATTTGCAATAACATTAACTATACTTATAATTATAAAAATTTAATTATTTTTATTTTAAAAAGTACAGTAAATTATATACAGTATTAATATACATATATATAAGTAATTACTAACATTTAGTAGTTATATGTTAATCAAAATTTTTAAATAGTAATTATATAATTACATTATATGTATATAATATTATATATTAAATTTAAGTGTTATTTTTGTTTGTTGTTTAAAAATAATGGCACTTATCATACAGTATTTAGAAAAATAAATTATAATTATATTTATATTAAATATATATATATATATATATTTAATAAATGTTAAATGCATACATCAAAATGATAATTACTGTATAAGTTAAAAGCATATTTAACTAACATTTATATATATTAAAGTGTGTTATACTAATGCATTACTATTAAACATTTTATACAAAAATTATTTAATTATCACTAAATGTTATATACATTTATATATATAATATTAAGAGARAGAGAGAGAGAGAGAGAGAGAGAGAGAGAGAGAGAGAGAGAGAGAGAGAGAGAGAGAGAGAGAGAGTTATTACTTATATATATATACAGTAAGTGACTGACTATATATATGAGTCAATTAATTTAGTTTCAAAAAAAATATAATAAAGTACAGTATATATACTATTTATACATTATGTATCATTAAATATTATATAATATAAGCGCCTGTATTATGTTGTTTTAAGTATATAGAAATTGCCATTTGGTATATAACAACCATTAAATTATATATATATATATATATATACTGTATATATATATAAGTATGACATTAAAGTTATGAAAACCATTTGACAAACTTTTTTATTATTATTATTACTGTATTAAGTTTGTTAAAGATTTAATTGAAGTTATAGTACACATACACATACATACATACATACATACACACACACTTACATACACACACACACATACACACATACATACATACACACACACACATACATACATACATACACATACATACACACATACATATTGAAACGGTTGGATGGGTTGCTTATGGTGTCCGGTGCTGATTCGACGTTATCGGCACCAAAGTGTTGTCGGTCCTAGCGTTGAGTCGGCACCAACACCTAGTAGTTAGGACATCTGCGACCACGGTATGGATCTGGCGTTGAGCGGTGACGGCTTTGATGAGCCAAACGTGATGAGCGGTGCTGTGATGGCCATTTAGTTGAGCGGTGTTGTGATGACCAATGAGCTGAGCGGTGCTGTATCGGCCAAAGTGTTGAGCGGTGGTGTATCGGCCAATGTGTTTAGTGGTGGCGGTGATGATGGTGATGGACACGGGAAAGGGACACACGACTGACACGGCAAGGGAGCCCAGAGATGAAATGAAGAGAGAAAGTAAAGAGAGAGAGAGAGAGAGAGAGAGAAAGAGAGAAAGTACGGGCCAAAGGCCCAAATGACTTACTCGGGACTTATAACCAAAACCGAGTTTATTGTAACACATAAAATAAAACTAATACAATGTATAACAATACACTACAGTGTATTGCGCAGTAAAGTGACGGCAACCGACCAGTTCAGTAGTAAGACAACTTGTGTCGAGCATTTCGCTCGACTGAGAGCTCAGCAGTCTGATCGCTGCATAAGCCACTGCCTRTTGCGCGCGCAAACTGTTAAACTCTGCATTCATATTTGATGACAACTTTTACATATACTACTACTTTGCTCTTATTGGTTAATTCAAACTCTGCCTATTTTTGATCAGTCGCACACTACCACCTAAAGGCAAATTCTCATTTGCATTAAAATACAATACACAAGTGCGCWTAGAAATTAATTAATTCATTAATGTTAAAGTATAGGAAACAAAAACCCTTGTTAACCCCTGTATATAAAATGTTTAAACCAATGGTTAAATAGTATTCACTGAAACGCAAGTGCGTCACTACATTTACTGACACTATACGTGTCACAAACTAAACCTATATGTTTGTATGTTAAAGTATAGCTAATGTTATTTCTATGGCAATGTTAAACTCATATTTATAATAGTGAGTGTGCCGCTAATGCAATTCCTATGGGTATACTAAACACATACTTTATAATACTAAATAACCCGTTAATGTTATTTCTATGGGAATACATATCTCATATTAAACTATGTATTTAATACATTATAAACTGTTAAACATTAAACATAAACATATGCAATTATATAAGTAATTAAATATATAATTTGAGTACATTTACTATTGTTTTAAGTGATCTATTATTATTCCGCTACATTATCCCTCCCCTTTTCGAAAAAGGCTTGTGTCCTCACAAGCGAAAGGTTATATCTTATATTGTCTTACAATCACAAACCAGTGGTTGTCTTACAATTAATTTGTTACATACAAGCAATTAATAACATGAGTTCAAAATTAAATTAAAATTAATTATTCAGTTACATAAATAATAAAATCATTACATAATTAAAAACCATAATTATATAAAACAGACCATTGAATCAGCTAATGAATTACTGTCACCTGGCACATATGAATTGTGTGAGAGTCAACCGGCATATTCTTTCTGGTTGAGAGCCAGTCCTTAATCCATCCATGTTTCCATTATRTGTCCACAAGTAGATAAGGTACGGAATATACGTGTTGTTTTATCGTCTAAATGGTTACATAAAGTCTTAACTTTTCCGGATATGTAAGACCATATGGAAGCACTAGACAACCCCTCACTCATACGGGGACTCGTCACTGCTGAAACAATACCGGTCCAACATCGACTAACTTGTCGACAAAAACTCCGCGGTAAAAATTCATTTCAAAATTGTAAACATAATTGTTTTATAAATAATTGTCATCACCTAATAAAACCATTATACCATAAAGAAATATATACGAGTTAGCGGTTATAATTAATTATTTGTTGTGGTTAATTGAATTGTCTCATCAATGTTTTCCAGGTCATCAAATACTGCATTATCATCACTTTGCCATATTTCATAGTCATCCAGATCTATCTCATTGTATTCCTTCAGATCCTTGATGTTAGCTCTCGTTGTATGACCAGTATTGATGTCTTTGATTGTATAAGCGTTATTAAATTTCTCAATAACTTCGTAAGGCCCGTAGAAATTATTGATCAATTTCTCGCTAAGTCCTCGCACACGTCTCTTGCGGTATAACAAAACCTTGGCGCCAATATTAAATTCAATAAACCGGTGATTTTTATCATAATTTCTTTTTTGTCTTGCTTGTGCATCTTTAATGAACTCTTTGACCATAACTCTGGCCTCTTGAAATCTTATTTGAACTTCTTTTGTATCATCAAAACTAGATGATAAATTTAATACATTATCAATTGGAAGTCGGGGATGTCTTCCATAAAGTAAATAAAAGGGACTATTTCTTGTAGATTCTTGTTTAGCGGTATTGTATGCAAATACTAGATAGTTAATAAATATATCCCAATCTTTTTGATTTTGATTACAATAAAGTGATAGCATATCTGTAATTGTTTTACACTGTTTCTCTGCAAGTCCATTACACTGTGGATGGTATGGTGATGTCTTGATGTGTTTTGTATGCATTATCTCATATATTCTTTCAGCTAAATCTGAACAGAATTGAGTTCCGCGATCTGTTAGACAACACATTACTGCTCCATGTCTTAGTACTACTGAATTTATGAAAAATTCAGCGACTTGTGGTGCTTTTGAATCAGGTACGGCTTTAGCTTCAACCCATTTGGTATAGTGGTCAATCATTATTATTATGTATTTGTTACCATTATTTGATTTAACCAATGGACCTAAGAAATCCATTCCAATAATTTGAAACGGTTCGGTTGATTCGATTGGTGTTAGTCCTCCTTTTGGTAAACCATAATCATGTTTTCTTGATTGACAGTCTTTACATGCTTTAACGTATTTTTTGATAATGTTATTCATATCGGGAAAGTAAAATCGATGTTTAATTTTAGCCATTGTTTTATTACGTCCTAGATGTCCAGCAGTCACATCATTATGTAATGAATAAAGTGTATCTTTTAATAAACTATGTGGCARACAAACTAATTTGTTTATAGTGTTATTAATTGTTTTTATTTTAAAATACAAAATGTTGTTTTCYAATATGTATTTATTTGTTTCCTTGTTCGGCAAATTAATCAAAGTTTTGATTATTGATTGACACCACGGGTCAATTTGTTGTTCTTCAGATATGTTAACTTCAATGTGA
Source organism: Oppia nitens (assembly GCF_028296485.1). NCBI lineage: Eukaryota > Metazoa > Arthropoda > Arachnida > Sarcoptiformes > Oppiidae > Oppia > Oppia nitens. Next base: position 87,007 of record NW_026533222.1, on the reverse strand, counting down.
TTAATGTTATAAAATTGGATATTTTCATCAACTTTAGCTTCATCAGCTAATGGGTATCTTGAAAGCGGGTCTACGTTTGTGTGAGTTTTTCCACTTTTGTATTCAATTGTCATATTATTAATATATGGTTGTAGTCTATTACACCATCTCATTAGACGTCCATTAGGGTCTTTAATTTTTAACAAATAACATAAGGCACAGTGATCTGTTTTCACTGTCACTTTACATTTATAGAGATATTTATGGAACTTTTCGACAGCCCATACAATAGCATAGCACTCTTTCTCCGAAGTTGAGTAGTTTTGTTGTGCTTTATTGAAGGTACAGCTACTGTAAGCAATGACTCTTTCAAGTCCATCATGTATTTGACAAAGTGTAGCACCGACTCCATATCCACTTGCATCTGTATATAAGATATATGGTTCATCTTCTCGTGGATGAGCCATGATGGGCGGTGAAGTTAATTTTTCAATGATTGTGTCAAACGCTTGTTGACATTCGTCTGACCATATGAATGGTACATCTTTTTTAGTTAAATTAGTTAGCGGTCTTACTATTTTTGAAAAGTTTTCAATAAATCGTCTGTAGTAATTTGCTGATCCTAAAAATGATTGTATGTCTTTTACTTTATTAGGCCTCGGGAAGTCTTTCATTGCCCGAACCCTTTCTGGGTTAGGAAGAAAACCGTTACGTCCGACAACAAAGCCTAACATTTCTATTTGATTGCAGATTAATTTACATTTTTCTGGATGTAAGCGTAAATCATATTCGTTTAATCGGTCAAACACTTGACGTATATGATTAATGTGATCGTCAAAGTTGTATGAATATACGATAATGTCATCTATATAGACGCATACAAATTTATATAATAATCCATTTAATACATTTTGCATATATCTTTGAAAAGTTGATGGCGCATTACAGAGTCCAAAAGGCATAACATTGAATTGGTATCGATTGTTGTCAGCTGTAAATGCTGTTTTTTCTTTATCTTCTTCGCGTACCTTTATTTGCCAGAAACCAGATTTCAAGTCAAAAGTAGAAAATATTGACTTTCCCTCCATTTGGTCTACGAGATCTTGAATAATAGGTATTGGAAATACGTCAACTTTTGTTACGGTATTAAGTTTACGGTAGTCTAAACAAAATCGCATTTTGTCTTTTTGTGGTACCATTAATACTGGATTATTCCAMGGGCTAACTGATTCACTTATTACATTACTTTCAAGCATTTCAGTCACATATTTATTAATTTCGTCTTTTAATTTAATAGCCGATGGATAGTTGCGTAATTTTATTGGTTGTGCATCTCCAGTGTCGATTATGTGTTCAATTCCTTTGGCCGTAATTATGTCCGAAGGCTTGAATGCAAATAAATGTATATAATCACGTAGTAATTTTTTAACAATATTTATTTCACTGATGTCTTCAGTTTCTATTGTTATACTATCAATTGAGTTGCTTTGCGTTGTATTGAATAAAATGAATTGATCGTTATCATAGGTGTCTAATTCCAAGAAATTGTTGAATATATTTGTGTGTTCACTCCAAACAGTATTAAAATCATTATTAAAGTCTTGAATAAGTTTAGTATAAAARTCCATACCAAATAGTATTTCTTCTTTTAGATCATTGTATACATAACACTTGTGTACAATGTATTGTCCATTCAGATAAAATGAAATAAGAGCATAAGTATTAACATAATCTGTAGATCCATTTGGTAATACAACGGTAATTTTATCACAGTTGCTTTGATGCAGTTCATGAGTATTAGTGAAATTACGGTTTACATAAGAAAAATCAGAACCAGAGTCGAAGAAAACTTTGATCTCATTATCATTGAATATAATAGGAAAATATAGTCGAGTTTTAGTGGACGGCTTAAGAAGATATAAATTAACGGATTGTTGGCCATCTGTTTCAACAACCGCCTGAGTTAGTTTTTTGATTTCGGTATAGTTTGATTCAGTTTTGGACAATTGAGTTTGTGATGTCCTGGTTCACCACAATTCCARCAGCCATCTCTCGAAGGTCTTAATCTCTCARCACTTTGAGAGTCTCTACGTGTTCGACTATTGTCTCTGCTGCCATTATTACTTTGTTGTGTACTTGGTTTTTGTTGATTATTATTAAAGGAACTTTGTCTACCACGCCTATTATCATTGTTATATTTGTATCGTCTATTGTAATCACTACGTTCATAATCGCCATGAGTTATTACGAGACCTGTCATTATTACGCGGTCCCTCATTGTTGCGTGTCCAGTTGTTATTACGTGACCAATTATTATTATTATTACGTGACCAGTTATTGTTATTACGTTGCCAGTCATTATTATTCCGGTTACTTTGAAAACGTACTTGTCTTTGATTACGATCATAACTTGATGATCTGTTATTATTACTACTGTTGCGGTTACTGTTAAGATTTCGTCTTAAACTTTGATTTTGCAGTTCAATTGATTTCTCATCATTATAAGCATCTATAATGAGATTTGTTAACTCTTTGACATTATTCGGTTTTACGATAGCCATTTTATATTTAATTTGTCGATATAAATTCCCACTGAATTTATTGAGAATAGTAGCAACCATTGTCGGAAATGAGACATTTTTATCTATTTTATACCATAAGTCGATTATCTCGTACATGAAGTCTTGAATTGTTTGTTTGTCTTCAATAAATACAAGATTACTTAAGTCAATTGCGTAGTTAGTTGCACTTTTAGATGATCCGTTTAGGTCACTTAGCTGTTCAACTAAGTTATCAAATGACACGTTCGGTTCTCTTTCGATAATGTTTAGACACCAGTCTTGAGTTCTACCTCTTAGGCTCAAAACCAAGTCATCAATACTCTCGTCGTTGTCCAATCGCTTTGCTTTTATCGATCGTCTAAACAATTTCATCCAAGTGTCAAACTCTTGATTAATACCAGTGAATGGTTCGATATGTGGTGTTTTTCGACTTCGGTTTGAATTAGATGCGATCGGCTTTTGTTGTTCGTCTGTTTGTTGTCCATTGTCATATTTAGGTTGACCAATTGAGCTTCGGTCAACTAAGCTTTGGTCGTCATCATTGTTTTCACGTCTCGGGTTTGTATAGATTTCGGATTGTGGATCAACACTTCTATCGTCTAATTCACTATACGACATAACACGTCTCAATGTAGTAGTCATTTTTAAACAAAATTAAAGTTAACAATTTAGTTAATACTCAATTGTATTGTTGACTGTCTGAGAGTCAGAAACTGAATGTATTTTAAATGTCTTTTAAAATGCTTTAAATAGGTTTTTATTAAATTGATTAAACAAGTTTATAAAGTTTACAAAAGGTTAAATGTCTAGACATATAAAAATTTTCCCATAACCAAAAATAAAACAAGTGTAATTTATTATTTAAAGTAATTAAATTCAGTTTATCAAACTGATGATACGTGACGGTCTTTAACGACAGATATCAAAGCAAATCCGTGGCTATTGACCTTGTCTAGATATAGTGGTATGCGGTCGTACTTGTTTCTCGGTTTGCGAATCCAGTCTATGTCATTGATAGGTGTCGTTATTCCTTGAAAGTCATGTATTTCTGGGTTATTGATCTCAAAGAGGTGTATATACTCATCAATTTTAAATATTTTTGTTTTCCCATCTACTTTTATATGCCATGGGACAAGTGTATTAACGACTCTTAAGTCATTTAGCTTTTTGTTAGACAAAACCGTGATAGAAGATAAGAGTTCAATGTTTTCGGTAACGACTTCGCATATATTAAATGTTTCATGAAAAATTTGAATATTTAAATTCCAATTTCTGTGGGAACGAGAAGGTAAACGTCCGAGATAATGAGTGCTTATAGTCTTTCTTTTGAAGGTTGTAATAATCATAATTAATAAAATTATCAATAATGTACTAACAATAGAAATGTCAATTATTGTTTGAATGTCTATTGAGAATAAATCATAATATAGATCAAACAGAGCTGCATTTACTCGTCTGGCCATAAAAACTTGAAAACCAGCTGTTCGTCCAATAACTCGTGTATAAGATAATACTCCAAATATAACAATTAATACAAGTAAAAATTGAATAATTCCATTTACAGTCCAAACTAGGCCTTTAAGTGAAAATGCTCCGGTATGTCTTTTGCTTATGTCTTCTACATTTTGAATTGCATTTGCAAGATTTTGTTGCATAGATGATAAATAATTGGAAAATTTAGTGAGTGTTCCCGTATCCCAATTAATTAAAACATTGTCTTTATTTTCATCAAATGGTCTTATGTATGGTGCAGTGATGTTCGGAAAAAATATAGTCTTTGCTTGTTGTTGAGTAATATTAGACATTTCTTGTATCATTTGAAGTATCTCTGAATGAAATGTCAGTGATGTCATGTTTATTTCGGTACGCAATGGCTTATAAAATGGTCCTCTCAATACTCGGCCAGTATTAGGGAATGAAATGTCACAACCTTTGTCTAGACTGACAATTTCAATAAACTCTTGAAGAGTTTTTCTTTCTGATCGTCTGTTATAACACTGTAGATCGTATACTGGTATAGCATTTTTATGTAAAACGTATCGGTCACTACCCATGGATATTGGTTGGTATTCGGCTGAAGATCTTTTCTGAATATTACAGTGTTGTGCGATTTTATTTTCATCCCAATTAAACAAAGCGGTACTACATTCTCTTGGTTCAGTAATTTGATTGACAGCAAATGTAAAACAAATGTACTGGTGATTGATGTATTGACAATTTATAAATTCTGGCAATACTTCATACATCAAGTCTGTCTCATCTTCATTTACTAACCAAAGTGTATTTTGGTTACTAAAGCTCAAGGTTTGTTCATTACCCGTTTCATTAAAACATTGTTTAGAAAAACAGGTAAACGGCAGAAACGTTGGTTTAATTATTGTATAAGATCGAGGGTTTCGAATACGGACCAGTGGTATTCGAAGAGATATGTAAATTTTATTTGAGACTGGGTCTACGGCACTTGACACTAAAGGTAGTGTATAATAAAGGTTTTTCTCATTTCTTGGTATACCCAATTGAAAATTGTTGTCAAATGTTTGTTCAATGTAATTAAGTATTCGGTTTAATTGTTTCCAACTTAATAAGCCATGACTTAGGCGTCCTGTGTTTAAAGTGTTGAAAATGTTTTCATAACTTTGTATTCCATCCAATAGTAATATTAATTGATTTTGTAGTAAATTATTTTCAGATAATCTAAAATCATTTAAAGTTGAAAAAATGGCAACAAGTGCTATTTTGTTATCTATATATTGACCAAGTTTATTGAGACTGGTATACAAATTTTTTACTTCTGATTGTGTATAACTTTTTAATAAATTTAGTTTTTCATCAAATTTATTCATAACGTCGGCAACCTCATTTGAAAATCCAATAAAATTTTCACCTAAGACTTTGATGCTTTCAGCGGCGGTTTTGAGATCTGCTTCTATTTCATTCACTCTCTCAAACATTTGTTGTCTGTCATGTTTGGATCCAAAAATTTCAGTTATTGTCCATAAAGCAAAAGCACCAACAGCGATAGCTCCGATAGTTAGACCAAAATCTCTTTTCTTTCTGTTTCCCGATATTTGTCTACTTTTGAAATTTTGCAAAGCTTTTTCGGCGGTAATTTGAATTTGTTCCGTGAATTGATTTATACTTAATTCAAATAATTCACATGTGCTCTTTAAATTATCTTTAAGTTCTGCTGTAGTGTTGTCAGCATCATTTGTGTTAACTGTTATTGAATTTTGCATTTCATCACAAATTTGTGATTTACTGAATGTCGTCAATTTAAAATTATGAAAAGGAAAATCTAATTTTATAAAATGTAAAAATTCATCGGTAAATGCATATAGTTTACCATATCTTGTGAACTGTATACCATGAAAAGCTGTAGTTTTTAAATAATCAAAATTATCAAATTTTTTGTTTAAATTTATTTTAGGGACAGYGTATTGATTAGTGTCACCAAACTCTTCATCTGAATTTGTGTAATTAAATGCTACAGATTCTTTGTAAGTGATATCGGGTAGTTTTATGTTGGATATTTGTACTTGAAATTCTTGGCCTGCATGAAAGTGTTCGAATGGATCTGGATGTATTAGATCATCTCCAGTTTCTTCAGGAGTCATAGTAGTCGATTGTTGTTGAATTGGTATCTTCGAAGTGGCTTTCCATTTTGCAGCTCTTTCTTCATTAATTTTTCTTAACCTATGCAATCCCACAATATCCTGTGAACCATCAATATAATCGTATCTATTAGACAATAATCGCCGACTGTTAAATGTTACAAAATTGTGTTTAACCTTATCATTTGTTGTTTTGGTGGATATTGCATGTGGTTTTAATGTTAAACATAATTCTTCAGTTATTGACGGTTTTATAAATTCGGTTGTTGTTGTAGTCCAATTAAAAGTAGTAAAGTTGTAGATAGTAGACATTATTTCATTAGTAACAGTTTCGGTTAAATTATTTGTTATAGTTGTAAAACTTGTAGATATAGTTGGTACATTAGTAGTTTCAGTCGATGTTATTGTTTGATTAATTGTTGTTAATGTGGGAACAAAAGATGTAGTGGTTGACCATAATGTTGCTGTTGAAGTAACATTAATCTGAGGTAATGTTATTTTTTCTACTTTTCGTTTCGTTGTAGTTACTGTAGATGTTGTGGTATAATTAATTGGCGGTAAAGTAATTGTTTTAGTAATTTCTGTAGTAGTTGTAGACGTAAAAGTTGATACATAAGTAGATGTAATGTTAATCGGAGGTAAAGTAATTGCTTCGGGAATTTTAGTATTTGTAATTGTTGACGTAATTGTGACATTTACGGGTGGTTTTGTAATTGTATCTGTGAATGATTCAGTGCTTATAGTTGTAATGGTTGAAGTAATCGTTTGATTTTCTGTTATTTTGTCGGTTAATGTTGTAGTAGTTATTGATGGTATAGTTGTAAATTTTTCTATTGTTTCGGTAATTGTTTGGATATTAGATATTGTTTCAGTTTTTGTGGGTTGAATTGGACAGACCGGATGTACATTATTTGTTATTAATTCTGTTGTCAATGATTTAATTGTTGGATTTAAACAATTGTAGGTCAGCAATGGTTTTGGAGCATAACTAATTGTTCCCTCTTTTAAATAAATGGTGTCATCGGTAGTGGTTACAACTATTGTGTTATTAATTTTGATACCATTTCTMTTAATTGATCGTAGTTTATTRAGTAGATTAACAGATTGACTACATTTATATAACGTAGAACTTGACATATATGAGTAAAAGTTTATCGCAAATATGGCCGGAAACGYAACTTCTTTGCAGTCATCATCGTAAACTCTAATAATTCCATATTCATTTTGATTAAACAAAGGTTCGTAGTGTCGGTTTTTATGTAGTATAATGTTTTTGTTATCATCGGTAATGTCTCTATCAGTTAGGATCATTTGTCTGTAAATTATAGTCCATGGATCCAATCGCGTCGGTATTATTTTACTTGATTGAGATGTATTATTTGAATATTGGCCACATTTAAAACGTTGGCTTTCGGATACATCTAATGTATAAGTTTTCTTAAAGTTTTCGGTGGATACGGACAAGATATCACATCGGGTATTTATTATAAGTACGGTGTGTTGGTCGAGAACCGTCTCCACTTCATAATTAGTGTTCAACGGAAATGTTGTTTCATTTGGAGTGTTTTTAATTTCAATATAATCAGTACGCACACAATGAATAATTGAAATAATTTTAAACAAAATTAAACAAATTAAAAACATTTTAATTCACATATAAGTTAAAACATAATAGCGAATTAATGGTATAACAAATACAATAAGAATGACTGTTATGAACAACAGACACATCTTAAATGAATTTATTTTATGTTTGTGTTGTATTATATAAGCAAATTATAATTTTATTTAAATAAACTTTTGACATAATTTAAATATTAGGTTGAAATAAATAAAATAATATTTTTTGTTTTTATATAACCTATTTAAAAGTTAATTTAATTTARTACAATAAGCCTTATCTAASGTTTTCAATTTAATTTAAATAATAGGTCATAAGAAATAAAATTTGGTTTAACAAACTTAAATTAAAAATTAAAAAAAACAATGAGCTTTATGTAGGCTCGATATCGGGTTTGCAATACATTTTTATTAATAGTTAAAAAAACTAAAATAAAAGCACAATTAACTTTTATAACATTTATTTAGGTTATTTTACCAATAAATTAGTGTATTTAAATAAAAAATAATAAAAAATAAAAATTAATTTGGGTCGTAAAAACAAAAAAATTCGTTAGCTTTGCATAGGSTTGAAGTCGGGATTTTTATGTAATTTTGATAGTTTTAATTGTTTTAAACTATTTTGATGATAATTACCAAATTTTTAATTTGGCCTATTTTATAGAGAATTTATTTGTGATTATTTTAATGACAAGAAAAATTATAAAATACCCTTGAATGAAAAAGTTATGATAAGAAATGTGATCATTATTTTGTAAAATTTTTTATTAAATTACTATTAAAATTAAATTTTTAATTATTAGTAATTATTTCCCAATTTTTTTATTTATGCTAATTTGTAGCTTATTAAATGAGCTATTAAATTATAAAAACAATTTATTCAAAATACCCTTGAATAAGAAAGTTATAAGATAAAATGTAATGTCTTATTAAAATTTTCAAAAAATTAATTTGATATAAAAGTTGAATTCTTAATTATTTTGAAATAATTCCCAATTTTTTATTTAATGCTAATTTATAGACAACCAAAATGTAAATTTAATAATAAAAATAAATTTACAAAAATATCTTTGAATAAAAAAGTTATAGCTATTATTGTCACTTTTTATAACAAAAATTGGAATAAATAAAATTACGATTTTATTAAATTCTTAATTTAATTATTGATATCCAATTTTGATTTTTAACTATTATTTTAGACTATTATCTGTAGTATATATAAACAAAAACAAATTATAAATTATACCCTTGTTTTAAAAAGTTATGTCTATTTTAAAGCTAATATTTTGCAAAAAAAATAACATATAAAAATAGTTTTTAATTTATTTCTATATTTAATTGTCAATATCTGTAATATTTTTTATTGTGATTTTATAGACCTTAATATACACTATAATATAGCATTTTTATATATTCGAAGTTATCTTTGTTTTAAAAGGTTATGAGTCATTTCGTATAACCATTAACATAATTTTATTTAATTTTTTAAAATTTGAAATTAAAATTAAAATACAAGACATTAATTCCCAATTTTTGTTTTAGTCTATTATCGCAGAAGATTATTTGTAGTTTACAAAATTAATTATAAATATTTAATTATACCATTGAATTAAAAAGTTGTGAGTGTTTTTTCTAAAACTTTTTGTCAAAAAATAACATAAAAATTGTTTTTTTAATTAAATTTTATATCTGTTTATTAATATCCGTAAATTAATTTAATGTGTTTTAATAGACCTTAGTATACACTATAATATAGCATTTAAATATAGTTGAAATTATCTTTGTTTCAAAAAGTTATGATTAATTTTGTATAACAATTAACAAAATTTTATTGAATTTTTAAAATTTAAATTTAAAAATAAAATACAAGACATTAGTATCCAATTTGTGTTTTAGTCTATTATTGTAGAAGATTATTTGTAGCTTATAAAATTAATAATAAATATTTAATTATACCCTTGAATTAAAAAGTTGTGAGTGATTTTATAAAACATTTAACAAAAATTTATTGAAATTATAAAATTTAAAATTAAAAATAAAATACAAAACTTAAGTTCCCAATTTTTATTTTAATCTATAATTATAGACATTAATGTATAGAATATTAAAATATAAAAAATTATTAAAATATACCCTTGAATAATATAGTTATGAGCAAATTACTAAAATTAAACAATAGAAAAATAAAGTATATATGTGTAAACAATATGATATATGTATTATTTTTTTTATGTAAAGATAACCGATTAATTTATTTAGATCTGAAGGATTTTTTATTGTCTTTTAATTGTTGTTTAATTTTCATTATTTCCGTGTCTAGCATCTCTTTGTCTCTCATCCATTGAAATGACATGTTGCCACAGTTGTCGAGTGCAGGTTTTATTTTACCATCAATGTATTGTAGATAAATTTTAACTGAAATACGAGCGTCTTGTAGTGGTGAATGCCCGGGTGGTATTGGTCTACCTTTGTCTACGGGAATAGTGTATTCCTGTATACGTTTATTGAAGACAGCGTAAGCCATTGTTTTCAGTGATATTTTATCATTATTACCACCAGATCCTTTGAAGACATCATGTAAGTCTTTTATATTAGGTTTGTGGAGATAATCAATAAATCCGAGAACTTGTAAATCACTTTTAATGGAGACGCCTACGATTGTGTAATTATCCAAATAGTAAACAATTTTTTCTTGTATGTCTTTTAGTTCAACACCATTTGTAACCATATCACGTGTAAGACCGGACCATCTGGTCATTAGGTTGACATCAAATGGATTTAGTTTAACAAATGCATGAAAAATAACATAACTCTTAAGTCCCATATTTAGAACTTTTCTTGAACTCAATGATGAGCAGATAGTGACCCAACCCGCCAATAATTTGTTTGTGAATTTATCTTTTGCAAACTCGATGTCGAGACCAAGTATGACATCTTTCGGTGGGTCATTTGATCTGTAATATGGGATGTTTCTAATCAATAGTTGAGGTCCTTGTTTACGTTTGCCTCTTTTTGTTTTCCCGAACCGAATGTTTCTTCTGTTGATGTCTTTGGTTATGACGTTTGACATCGTGGAGCCATTTTTTAAGTCGGCGGTATTTTTCTCTTTGCTTTGACCACTTGCTAGCGTCCGCRCTCKYTTGTTGTGWGWGCTCTTCAAKTGTTTCTCTTTTTCCGTCRACTCCGGGAGTTGTTGGSCAATCGATGGCCGGTAGCTTCGGCTCGACGTTTGCATGTGGTTCGGGTTTGTCTGGTTTTGTTTGTGAATTGGTGTTACCAAAGATTTCATTGAGAAAGTTTTGTTGAATAAACTGGTATTCGACTCCATATTGTTTAATTGGTTGACACGTGATTGGGACGACATGTTTGCTGCAATCAGGAATGACGTCGCTAAAATAGTGGTAACAGTACTCACACTGTTCGTCAGCGGTATGCCAAACTTGTCGGCACTTTGGTATCAAATCAGCCAAAAAGTTTTGATATTTAGTACGGGCGAACTGTAGTTTAGTGTTTAATGTACCGATAATTTTGGCCGTTTCCTTGAAATTATTGGTCTGAAATCGGCGATAATATATCTTTTTTAGATTTGACCGTAGCTTTTGCGCGTAGAAAAGGATTTCCTTTTCAATTTCAATCCTTTGTAATATCTCTTTTCGGAAGAGATTAATTGTCCTTAAAAATTCGCTTAATTTCCGTAAAGATGCGCTTAAATGAGTTATCTCTAGACAGAGATAACTTTGGTGTTCGTTGTCGCGTTGATTCTCTTGAGATGGGATGAGATGGCGGGAAGCAGACACTAGACATTCGGGTGAAAAATAAATGCAAATTAATGCGAAAAGCTCTAAGTAGAGCGGACCCTTTGTCTCGTGTCAGTCACTAAGTGTGACGGGTATAGGAATAAAAGACCTTTTTGTGATCCCGGGAGCACAGACTAACACCTGGCTCGCCGTGGACCGGTCTTTGTGTTTGGTGGCAATTTATAGATAATTGCCAACTATTAGGCCACTCCTATCGTATTCTTCGCCTCGATGTCGGGAAACGAAATCGTGAAGTCGTCCAACTGTGACTCGCGATGTGTTGGCCAGAGTAGACGCGTAGTCGCGATGGCGGTAATAGTTGATCACAAAAAAGTTTTAAAACTTACAGTTAAAGTTAAATGTAGATGTGTTGAGCGGCGGCACTGTGTTGAGCGGATCCCACTTGTCAGCCACCAATTGAAACGGTTGGATTGGTTGCTTATGGTGTCCGGTGCTTATTCGACGTTATCGGCACCAAAGTGTTGTCGGTCCTAGCGTTGAGTCGGCACCAACACCATAGTAGTTATGACATCTGCGGCCACGGTATGGATCTGGCGTTGAGCGGTGACGGCTTTGATGAGCCAAACGTGATGAGCGGTGCTGTGATGGCCATTTAGTTGAGCGGTGTTGTGATGACCAATGAGCTGAACGGTGCTGTATCGGCCAAAGTGTTGAGCGGTGGTGTATCGGCCAATGTGTTTAGTGGTGGCGGTGATGGTCACGGGAAAGGGACACACGACTGACACGGCAAGGGAGCCCAGAGATAAAGTGAAAAGAGAAAGTAAAGATAGAGAGAGAGAAGAGAGAAAGTACGGGCCAAAGGCCCAAATGACTTACTCGGGACTTATAACCAAAACCGAGTTTATTGTTAACACATAAAATAAAACTAATACAATGTATAACAATACACTACAGTGTATTGCGCAGTAAAGTGACGGCAACCGACCTGTTTGAGTATAAGACAACTTGTGTCGAGCATTTCACTCGACTGAGAGCTCAGCAGTCTGATCGCTGCATAAGCCACTGCCTATTGCGCGCGCAAACTGCTAAACTCTGTATTCATATTTGATGACAACTTTTACATACACTACTACTTTGCTCTTATTGGTTAATTTAAACTCTGCCTATTTTTGATCAGTCGCACACTACCACCTAAAGGCAAATTCTCATTTGCATTAAAATACAATACACAAGTGTGCATAGAAATTAATTAATTCATTAATGTTAAAGTATAGGAAACAAAAACCCTTGTTAACCCCTGTATATAAAATATTTAAACCAATGGTTAAATAGTATTCACTGAAACGCAAGTGCGTCACTGCATTTACTGACACTATATGTGTCACAAACTAAACCTATATGTTTGTATGTTAAAGTATAGCTAATGTTATTTCTATGGCAATGTTAAACCCATATTTATAATAGTGAATGTGCCGCTAATGCAATTCCTATGGGTATAGTAAACACATACTTTATAATACTAAATAACCCGTTAATGTTATTTCTATGGGAATACATATCTCATATTAAGTATGTATTTAATACATTAACATTAAACATTAAACATTAAACATTAAACATTAAACATATGAGAAGTTATATAAGTAATTAAATTTATAATTTGAGTACATTTACTATTGTTTTAAGTGATCTATTATTATTCCGCTACAATATATATACTATTTATTTTAGTATATACTATATATATATACTAAAAAAATCTAATATTATTTAATAGCAAACTTGACATTTAAGCCTAACATAACAAAAACAACAAAAATAGGATAATAATAATAATAATAATAATAATAATATCACACATATATATTGAATATACTGTATATATGACACATACAAGTGTGCAATTTGTGTGTTAATTATTATACTGACTGACTCACTGACTGGCTCTCTGTCTATCTATCTATATAACTGTGTCTAACTATCTAACTGTCTATCTGTCCCTACCCACCCCTCCCATCAAACTTTCCCATACATACTATACTGTATTAATCTACTGGTGCTTAAAATCTCTGTGGCAACTGTCCAATTTGGCAAATCATCATCATCATGGTTGTCTATTAATATAATATGATAGTAATGGGTATAAAAAAAATAGCTACAGGAGCCGAATAATAATAATAATAATTTTATATACAGTATTATATATATATTTATATACAGAATATTCTAGTATACTGTATATATACAGTCAGTCTATAGATATATATTATATATTACATATGATATTGACTTATAATATGAGATGAAAAAAATAAATAATATTTTTTTTTTAAAAATATTTATGGCATTTAGTTTTTTAATTACTCGAGTTTTATCAAAAAATGCAATAATAATAATCATAATCATAATATCATATAATACCTAATATTAATAGCAATTATAATAATATCAAATGATATACAGTATATATATATAAAAAAATGTTTTATTTTTGTTAAATTACAATGACATTCAATAATAATGGATAATATGATAATAATAATAATAATACATTTATATCCACACACAAAAAAATTTATATCAAATTTATATATTATGACCACAAAAAAAACTACAGTACAGTAATGTCCACAAAAAAAATAATATAAAAAAAATAAATACAATGTATATAATATAATGTTGTTTAATAATAACAATTATTATTACAGTAATATAATACATGTTTTTTTAATATAACATATATATAAAAAAAAATTTTATTATTATATTTTCTATATAATCACATAATATTATATATATATATATATATATATATGATATGTTATTGTAATTTTTATATAATAACATATTATTAGTATTTAATATTATTATTATTCAACTTAATTTTAGAAACACTAATCTATTGTATATATATATACAGTATATCTAATACTATATATTAAATAATATTATAAATTATGTTTAATATATTCAACAAAACACAAAAAAACATATAATTTTTTCATTATTATTATTACTTTTGTTATATTATATCGTATATCTACTAATGTTTGGAAATTATATGGAAATTATATATTTTATTATTATTATTATTTTGATACTATAAATTATAGATGAAATAAAAATAGTATATATAATATTAAATAAAATAAAAATAAAATAAAATCACTCTCATTTATTTTTTGTTACAATTTATCTAATATCTATATAATTATAATTTATACAAACTATTTATATAAAACACATTTATTGATTTTAATAAATGATTAATTACTCAAACACACACACATACACACACACATACACACACACATACACACACATACACACACATACACACACATACACACACATACACACACACACACACACACACACACACATACACACATATACACACATATACACACATATACACACATATACACACATATACACACATATACACACATATACACACATATACACACATACACACATATACACACATATACACACATATACACACATATACACACATATACACACATATACACACATATACACACATATACACACATATACACACATATACACACATATACACACATATACACACATATACACACATATACACACATATACACACATATACACACATATACACACATATACACACATATACACACATACATACACACACATACACACACACATACATACACATACATAGACAAAATTATATCAAAATAAATTTTTACACTAATATTTCTAATTAGCTAAAAAACTACATAAAAAATACATTATTCATTTATTACTGTATTTTTAAATATAATATTTTGGATAAAATATTAATAATTAAAATTTTTTTAAAAATAAAAATATTGATATAAATTATTATAATGTATTTCATTGGATTAATAGAGAGATTTTCATAATACCCGTTAAAAATCTATACTTATAGATCATATTACTGTATATATAAATATTTTTTTTTAAATATTTAAATTATTAAAATAAAAATACATTTTTCTATTGTTTTTTAGTTATTAATTATTTAGAGTTTATATATTTATAGAAAAATTTATATCTCATATTACGTTATACTAGTATAATATTTTTTTAATAACATTATTACATTATATATTATATAAATATATTATATTATTATTATTATCATTATTATAACAATAATTATCGCCATAATATTAAATGAATAATTAATTTTTTGCTAAATGATCCAAATATATATATATATATATATTATGACCTAGTACATATTAATATATTAAATATTATACATATTTAATTTTGCTAATACGCAAACACATACGTTAATGTTATATTATAAATTGTATACACTGTATAATAACTAATAATAATAATAAATTTTTTTAATAAATTATTCAAAAAAATATTATACTGTATATTAAATGATAATAATTATTATCAAAAATAAAATTTAAATCCTAATAAAAATTATAGTTGCAATAAATTATTATTATTATTATTATTATTATTATTATACAACATATAACTGTCTAGTATTATATGACTAATAAATTTGAAAATTATGCCCAAAAAAATATAATTATTTATAAATTATTAAAAAAAATTTTGTACAAAAATATACTGTATATTAAATTTATTTTATTTATTATTATTCAAATATTTTTGCTATCTAAACAATTTTTATTTTTTATACACTATATATATATATATATATATATATATATATAGATAGATACGGTATATATTATATATATTTTTAAATAAACTATATAAATTATTTATATATAAAAAATGTCATTGATTATAATTATTTAAAAAAAACAAAAATTCAATCATAAAATTAAACAATCAGTTAATAAACAATTAATTAATTAATTAATGAAATTATTTAACTAAACTAAAAAAAATTTGTAACAATTTTTYTATATTTCATTGGAAATCGTCGGCACTTTTCGGCTGATTATCGGCGGCTATTAATTTGGCGTCCAATTGGCCGCCGCCGCCGCCGCCGGCGTCAATATTGTGCTGTTTTGTCCATAATTTTGCGTAAAGACTATCGGGTTTTCTATAAAGCAACTCCTGATGATTGCCGCTATCGATAACCCGACCGTCGGATAATACGTAGATAGTATCGGCGCTGACCACTGTCGACAGCCGATGAGCTATACCGATGGACGTCCGGTTTTGAGTGGCCCGCTGGAGGGCTGACATAATTTTCTAAATTAATTAATTAATTAAAAAAAATAAATAAAATTATCAATAATAAACAAAAAATTAAATAAAAAATCAATTAATAATTAGAGATGAATATTAATAGGAAATATTCTAATAAAAAAATTTCCCTGAAAATTTACCCAATATACACTGCAAACATAATTTAATTTCGTATCGCAAAAATATTGATATCATTAACTTTGAACTTTAATAACTTTTTTATTTTTTAACTTAAATAAACAAATTTGATATCAAATGAAAGAACACTTTTCAAAGTTTATAAGTCAATAAATAAAATTGCATTAATTATCATATTATCTATAAAAAAGCATAAGAAGTAAGAAATGGTAAAAAAAGTTATGTACAAAAAGTATTTTCGTGAAATCAAAACTTTAAATATTATTAACAAAATAAAGCTATTAATTTAGTAAAAACAATATTAATATCGAGTATTGCCTCCGTTGGCATCAATCACAGCCTGCAATCTTCTTGGAACACTTTGGATCAGCTTTTCTGTGACTTCTTCAGGTATATTTTTCCAGACATTAAATAACGACTCTTTAAACGCAGAAAAACTTTTTCTTTCGCTCTTTGGCACACGTCTGTCCAATTCATCCCATAGATGTTCAATAATATTGAGGTCAGGGCTCTGTGGCGGCCACTCAAGTGTCTCAATTTGATTGTCAGACAACCATTTCTTTGCCAATTTTGATGTGTGCTTTGGGTCGTTGTCCGCTTGAAATAAAAAATCATCGCTTATTTGTAGATCTCTGGCACTCTGAAGCAAATGTGGGGTCAAAATATCGTTAACGTAAATGTAGCGGTCCATAGTTGATGGAATTTCGACCAAATGGCCAACTCCCTGGCCTGTCATACACCCCCATACCATAACTGATTTCGAGTGCTTCACAGTTGGACATATATTATCAGGATTAATGCTTTCGCCTCTCTTTTTAAACACTCGTTGGCGACGTTTAGTACTAATAATCTCAAATTTTGACTCATCTGACCACAAGACCTTCCTCCAGTATGACATAGGCATCCGGATGTACTTTCGTGCAAAGTCTAATCGTTTTCTCTGATTTGTTAGGCTTATCATTGGACGTCTTCGCGCAATACCACTGTAATAACCCATTTCTTGAATCCGGTGTCTAATAGTGTTTCGGTGACACAAAATGTTTCTGGCGGCCAACTCTTCCTTAATCTCATCGGTGGTCAACTTCTTATTTTTTGCCACAATTCGACTCAATATCCTGTCCTGTTTAGCACTGGTACATCTTTTTCGACCACTTCTTGCGAGATTTCTAACTGTCCCGTACTTTTCGACTTTCTTTACAATTGATCGGACAGTATTATCAGTTGTTGTAAACAGTTCCGCTATTTTTGCGTATGACTTTCCGGTGCTGACTCTCATATCATACATTTGTTGGCGAATTGCATCTGAAAATTCTTGTATTTTAACCATTTTTATGATAATCACTGCATTTACTGTTTATTTACGTGTATTCAAATTAATAACAATGCATTGGAATCAATTGGTCCCAACAATGTGTCTGAAATCACGCGCGTTTTAAAAACACGAAAATAATTTTTGTACCTAAATTATTAACACCTATAACTTTACCTTGATATATTTTGTTATTTAAACCATTGTTTTGACCATCTAGTATATCAATTTAATTGTGATTTATTACTCTATTATTTGATATCAAATTTGTTTATTTAAGTTAAAAAATAAAAAAGTTATTAAAGTTTAAAGTTAATGATATCAATATTTTTACGATACGAAATTAGATTATGTTTTTAGTGTATTATTTCTATGGCACCCCCTATATATCTATAACTATATATTATTAGATATTTATAATACTGTATAATATATAAATTATAATATATTATAGGTATATATATTTATATATAAATGATACATAATATACTGTATTACAAATTGGATAACAACTATACTATATACAGTATATATAAATTAAAAATATAATATAATTACAGTATATTATCTATAAAAAAAAATTTAGTTGTAATATAATTATGCTATATATATATATATATATTAGTTTAGTTTTATATAATTATAATTAATTATAAAATACTAATAATAATTATAATTATATTTAGTTAAAATAATTATTATTTGTTGTAATCGAAGTTAACAAATATCTAGAGAGAGAGAGAGAGAGAGAGAGAGAGAGAGAGAGAGAGAGAGAGAGAGAGAGAGAGAGAGAGAGAGAGAGAGAGAGAGAGAGAGAGAACAAAAAAAATTAGACATAGATAGAGAAAAATATCATTTTTTTATAGTATAAAATAAAAGTTATTTTTTTATTATTTCAATTGATTTTTTGTTTGCTCTCTCTCTCTCTCTCTCTCTCTCTCTCTCTCTCTCTTTATCTAAAAAAAAATGAAAATCACTTTTTTCTTTCATACAGTGTAAACCCTATAACTAATAGTGAAATATACAGTATATATCGTATATATATATACTACCGGTAGTTTTTTTTATCGGGTAATTAATACATACATATTCGGTAATCGAGTCCAACGATGAGGTGGCCTCGTCGAACACAAATATTGGACTATCTTTTAGTACGGCCCGGGCAATGGCCACACGTTGTTTTTCGCCGCCACTCAACTTGAGGCCACGTTCGCCCACTTGAGTATCATATTTCTGGGGCCAACGTTCGATAGACTGGTGTAGTTCGGCCATTGCCGACACACGCTGGACATCGCCCACCGGTTTACCAATACTGCCGTAATTGATATTGTATTGWATGGTCTGATTGAACAGTACTGTATCCTGGGGTACAATAGCTATATTCCTCCTGAGGCTATCCAGACTATAGTCACGGATATCTTTACCGTTGATCAATATGCGGCCACTCTGGGGATCAAAAAACCGATAGAGTAGCCGAACGATTGTCGACTTTCCCGAACCGCTCGAACCGAYCAGTGCTACCCATTTGCCGGCCGGCGCTTCAAATGAYARGTGATTGAGTATRGGCTGACCCGAAACRTATTCAAAGTAGACGTCCTCGAACTTGACGGACGCCTCCTGTGGCGACAGTATAAGTGTCGGTGCGTTTGGTTTTTCCTATAATTTTGATACAAAAAAAATTTAATTATTAAAAATTTTTTAGCTAAAAAMAAAATAAYAAAATACCGATACCTTTACACTGGTTTGTAGACTYAACAGATTAAACATTGTCTGCATATCTATYAATGATTGTCTAATCTCACGGTAAACGGATCCCAAAAAATTCARTGGYAATGATAGCTGAAACAGTAGACCGTTAACCATAACCAGATCGCCGACAGTCATGTTTCCTATAATTAAAAAAATTRATAATAAAATTAATAATTTAATCATTGAWTTCATTGATTTYATTGATTACCGGCAACAATGCCTTTGGCGGCCAAAATCATAATAGCGGCCAACGAGGCGCTAAAAATGGCATTTTGACCGAAATTCAAAAACGACAAACTCGTGGTTGTCTTCAACGACGCTTCCGTATATTTGGACAACAATTTATCGTATTGTTTACTCTCGTATTGTTCGTTATTAAAATATTTAACCGTTTCGTAGTTAATCAATGAGTCAATAGCTTGATTACCGGCCAGATTTTCGGCCCGATTCATATGTACCCTGAATTTTGTACGCCATTGTGTTATGCCCAGTGTAAACGCTGTATAGGCACCGATACAGCCYARGGTTATGCTAGCAAAYTGGGCGCCAAAATTATAGTACATAATACCGCTGACCAGTCCTACTTCCAATATAGTTGGGACGACATTGAATACCAGTGCGCTTAACACAAAATTGATGCCACTGTGTGTGTGTGTGTGTGTGTGTGTCCCGGGAAATAACCGAAAAAATAAACAATTAATTAATTAACCGATAAATCAYTATAATATGTATATTAGTAGTTGTATACCGAGTTCCCCGATCGATGGCCTTAGACAAGGCACCCGTYTGSCGATTCARATGAAAGTTGAGATCCATTCTATGCAAATGTGTAAACACATTGCCGGCCACCCGTCKTATGGAATCGTGGGCTACTTTGGCAAAAACGGCGTTCCKGAGCTCATTGAACAACGATGAACCGGCTCTGGCCATACCATCTAAAAAACAACAAATATTACCGATTATTATACAACAATAATCCGGTGGAGTATTAACAACAAACATACAGCCAATCATTAGGGCCACTGCCGTAGTCATTACCGTACTGGCCGGATCCGATAGTGCCAACAAGTTKCCAGTGTTGGCATTCAGATGGTCGATGCCGTGCTTGAATATAAACGGTATCTCGACATTGATTACCTTACCGGCGGTAATTGGGGAAACAAAAATAAATTACCGATAAGTTTTGGTTTATTTTTTTAATGGACAACAAATCAATCAATCAAACCTTTGCCAATACTAAGAGACCCATCGATGCGGTCACTCGACGCCTGATTTCGGGTTTWTCTTTTGGCCAAACGTAGCCAAACATTTGTTTGAGTATATGAATGGCGCCGATCTTTGGCGGCCGTCCATCRCTRGTGCCGGCGGTAGTATCGTTAGTTATTGTCGAATAGSATCGACACCACCACCAAAATGTCGGGTCGATTGATAACCGCTGATGACCACTACCGCCACCGGCGCCACCAACACCACCACTGTTGCCGGCGGTAACGGCTGCRGCGGCGGACAACTGTGTAACGATTAAAAAAAACAATTTAATTAGTGGTCATATCGGGAACGGGAGAGTSGGATRTCTCATACAATGTGCGATGATTTACTACTACTASTASTACTAGTCGTCCACTTATTGTTGTTGTTGGCGATAGTGTCGGCCGATTGTCGGTAATATAATCTATTGCTTGCCGTTGTCGTCGTCAGCCGTAACTGCTGTCGTCCGCTGGCCGCGTATTGGCCAATGTTTCGGCCACCGATGATTAACTGCTGTGTATATATAATCGGTAATTAATAATAAAAAAAATTGGCCAAAACAAATAAGGCCGCGGACTAATGTGTGCGGACAAACCTTTTTGGCCACCGCCGATAAACAACTWGTGGTCGTTAGTTGCCGACGCCGACAGCCGGCGSCGCCGACTAAYATACGCCTATAATTTGGACACCGATTGGCGCGCAAAAATGATGGTCAGCAGTGGCGGCGTCGGCGGCAATGATACTATCAGATGATTTGTCGACATTAACAATAGTCGYGACATTATTATTATCTGTCCRGTTGGTTGGCCCACACATACGCGGGAGTCCCGTAAACAATAAAAWTGAGGTCAAACTGTTGAGTGTTGTTATGTTATCTCAAAAAAAATAATTGCATTCAAAATACATATGTATTTATMAATCATATGTTATGTAATGTTTTGTTTACATTTTGCTATATATWWTAATAATTGCATTGCATTTCAATATAATTTATTGTATAACTAATACTACAGTAGTATAGGCTCTCTCTCTATATATAAATAGCGCTTAAATTAAATTAAAAAATAATAATAATAAAACAGTTATTTAAAAAAAAATAAATATTTTTTTGTTTATTAATTAAATTAAAATTAAATTTAAATAAATTAAAATAAATAATCAATTTATTTATTTATATAGCAGTAATAAAAGTAACAAAACTTTTTTTTTAAAAAAATTATTATATTTTTTATTTATTTAAATTGATTTAATTATTTAATTTATTTATTTTTTTCAACAACAAAAAAATCAATAGTCTATATTATAATAATAATAATAATAATAAACAACAATTTATAATATACTGTATAAAGTTTGTTAATAAAGTTATAATAATAATAATATTAATAATAATATTGTTGTTTGAATTATATAATAAAAATTAATTAGAAATTTTTTTTWTATATATATGAATTGTATGAATTTGTTTTTTTATATATAAAAAATCAATCAATTAATAGATAATATATTAAACATGTGTATCAAAATTATTAATAATAATTTTACAATCAATTTATTATTTTAGCMAAAAAAATCTATATATATATAGTGAACACACAAAACTAAATATTAATCGTATAAYTGAATACTAGGATAAAAAAAATTATAATTAATAATTAAATTATAATAATAATAATAATACCGTATTTATAMACAAAAAWRCAAGTTTACCATASATTGGRGGGGKGGGGWGGGGKGGAAGGGTGARWTGGGGAGGGGGTAATAATAATAATAATTATACGGTACTAATGATAATACTTGTCGTATATATATATATAATATTATATATAAATTGCAATAATAATAATAATAATATAATCACATATTTATAATTTAATAATAAAAAAAAATTGTGTGGAAAACAAACAAAATAATTAATCAAAATATACTACTAATAAATATTATTATTATTAAATTCAATTAATTTAATTATTAAAAAATACTAATAATAACTTATTATAATTAATTGATTCAATCAAATCAAATCAAATCAAATCAAATCAATCGCTTGAATTACGCTTAGGTTCGGGCATTTGAAACACTTTGATTAGGTCGGGGTTCGGTAGGTTCTGTAGTTTCAATGGCGATAGAAATATAAATTGTTTSCCGCATTTCGAYGACGCAAACTCGATCATAGCGTCCAACGATATCTTACGGGTAACCAAATCCATGAAAACGTCCACTTCATCCAATATTTTGAACGGCGAGTGTGCCGACTCCCACAAGGCCAGTATGAARGCTACCGTCGAATAGGAACGTTCGCCACCCGATAGCGATCGGGTATCGCTGTACGTACTCGACGACGTACTGGACAGTTGTGTACTACTACACTGGCTATCAGCCGTTGCCGATGCTTTCGGATTGACCCGTATTTCYAAGGTTTTAGCTTTTTTTTGTTCACCATTTACTTCTTTGTTTTGATGATAGATATCGAGGGAACCGGTAAACCCCTTGTGCTGGAGTACATCCATGAAAAAAAACTGTGTAATTACCGAATAGAATGACCGCAGTTCGACATAACCGCGTCGGCGAAGATTCARCGATTCTTTTAGTCGAATCAAATTCGTTTCAATRGTGTGAACGTCTTGTTTGATACGACGAAACTGTTGACTCAGGTCTTTGTATTGTCGATAGATTTGWTCCTTATTGCCGATAGTGGTCTCCTGTTCGGCCAGAAATTGCTGYAACTGTCTGATCTCGATCTGTACGGTCTTCGATGATCGGCGGGTTCGTACCGGTTGACCAGTTTTGGCCAGTGCTTGCCGCTCGAAATCTTCGTATTCGGACTCTTTGACTGCCAATCTAGTTTCCTCTTCAGTCTTCAGCGATTCCGTATCCTTGACCTTCTTCTGGAACTCGTTCAGCGCTGTCTGATGCGTACGGATATCGCTTTTGCATTTTTCTAGACTTTCTTTTAGCGGATGWCKYGATGCCAACAGATCTTCGTATTCGGTTTTYCGCAGTCGATATTCGTCATCCAGTTCTTGGTATTGGTTCGCTAGCCGTTCCTTTTCATCCCTAATCTCTTCGAGACATAAATCTAATTCAGATTTCTTATCCGTACTCTGTTGTAACGATTCTTCCAATGTTGACACTTCAACGGGCGGCGAATCACCWATSGATTCCAGTCGCTGYAGTTCCGACTGCTGGYCCACTAAATCACGTCTGGTCTGACGTTTTTGTTGTTCAATACGAGCTAATTCTTCTCGTTTACCCGTAATTTCCTGTCGATTTCGATCGACCAGTTCCTGAACGCCGCGCTCTTTTCGGGCCAAGTCGTCGATTTCAGCGCTAAATCGTTGTATCATTTCATCGACACTTTTGACCAATACTTTAACCGATTGGCGATTATTGTTGGCATATGTTTTGAAATCTTGATCCTCGGTTTGCGGATACATAACAGCGCCGTCCTCTGTATACGTCTGGAAACAGTTAGCCGGCGGTGAGGTTAACATCAGATCGCGGGCWGAGTTATAGTCGGGTACGTATAGTATCTGTTCGATACGGAACTGATCAATGAGACAGTTGGCTATTGGTGTCTCTTTGACTTTAATTAGATCGTAAAAACTTTTGTATGTCGGATGTCGGACCCGATGACGGTCGACGTCATGCAGGGTCCAAACGGTCGGGTGATTATCGACGGCATACGCGATTGGCCGCGAAATACTTGCTGGAAAATCTTATCCAATTGGCGTTTATCGTCCATATTGTCGCAACAGAAACCATAGATCAGTCCTTTCAGACACATTTCGACGGCCAATGCGCACCGATAGTCGGTTAGCTGCAGATGATAGCCAATCGGACCCAACGGCCGRTGTTTGAATAGTCCTCGCTTATGGCTATCGTCGATACGGCGGACCAGTTCGGAAAACTGTGGCCCGAAMCGACTCAGCCGRTCATTRCGCGAGCCTTTCAGCCGTTCCATATCCCGCCGCTTGCCGTCGATCATCGATTTCAGTTGACGATCGTCTTGCGTATGCCGTAGACCTTCTTCGGTCAATTGTTGAACCGATTCGTTAAACTCTTGAATACTGTCGACCAGTGACTGCTCTTTCGTATTCAATTCGTCGATATTTTCCCGCAATTTCTGAATATCTAACTTACGTTTCGTATGACTTTCATTACTATTAAAAGAAAAATTGAAATTAAATTATCGGTAAAAATATAAATGTCTGAAAAAAAAATCAATAAATACCTGTATTGTTGTTCAAGTTCTTCGATTTTCTGTTGCAATGCCTTAATATCGTTATTAATGCTAATAATTTCGGTCCTCAGTCCACGATCTCGGGCCTCAGTCGCCTGTAGTTCTTCTTTGATGGCCAACAGTCGGCGCCGATAATCATCTTTCAGTTCGTTTGCTTTATTCGTATTTTCAAACAAACTATTAGACTGTTCCATACATTCCGTCTCTTTCCGACGCAACTCATCCAATCGTTCAGTCGATTCGGTCAACTTCTTCTGTTCGGCCGACAATCGTTTGTCCAATTTTTCCACTTCATTGCGAACCAATTGAACCGATTGTTTCTGTTCGTAGACCAGCGACCAAATGGCTTCGTTGTTCAACTGAAGAAACTTTTCCCTCTGATTCTCCAATTGGTTAAACAATTTAACTTTTCGTTCCAAATCCTGGATGTCTTTGGCAGTCATCGGTATTATCTTTTTCTTGTCCATCAGTTTCTGTTCCGACGACAGTCGTTGTTCTTCACTGTTTGCATAATCATTCTTCATATCTTCGAGTAGTGTCGCCCGCATAAAGAACTGGTATTTGTCTCTCGAGTTTTTTGTATTCAGAAAATTACGGGAAACTTCCTGATTCAGTACACATATCGGATTGTCCACTTGAATGTTAAAATAGCGTATAATATCGTTCAACGCATCCCGACCTTCGGCTACCACACGGCCGTCACTAGACTTTAGTTTATAACTCGACGCCGATAAGGATATCGATCGCTCTATTATTATCGACTGTCCATAGAGTTCCTCTTTGAACCCGCGCTGACCACCGGTTCGTTCGGTTGAGTTGCAAATCTTCAGTATTATTTTAGCCGCGGATTCGCCACTCTTGATAAACGATTGGACACCTTTGCCGCGGGCCGTAGCCGTCGCACGGCCGCCAAATACCAGGACAATGGCCGTCAAGATAGCACTTTTGCCACCTATTTGTTTGGGAGAATATATAGGTATTAAACAACAGAGACAACAATTAGACGGCAATTATTAATAATACTTACTTCCGTTACGGCCGACAATGAAATTAATTCGCGGACCTAATAGAGTGGGAAAACAAGCAATTAGTAGTCAATCGGATCCAACAATAAATTGATCCCAAAATGAAATACTAACCAAAGTCCAGATGAAAATTTGAATGACACATAAAATTCTGTAAAGTTATCGACTCTAGTGTTCCGCATTCGGGTTCATTCAATTTGGCCAACTCTTCCGCTTCTTTTTGTAGATTACTGACATTCCTCTGGATCTGTGTATGCGATGGTTCGCAAAACGAATAGTTAAATCCGTCGGCAAACCCGTCGTTGTCTTCATCGTTGTCGATGCCGTCGTCGTCGTCGTCGTCAGCCATCATCTCCTGCGACGGCAATCTCTGGGATAGCATTAGTTCTTCGAGATCATCGTCGACGGCATCGTTGCCATCATTATTGTCGTCCATCTCATCCTCGGGCGGCGGCGGACTTTTGTCCATCAGTTGGCCGCCATCGTCGTCGTCCATCAAATCGGGTACAACAGGTGTCGACGAACTACGGCCACGACGTGGCAATTCAATGGATGTATTAG